>NW_026058023.1:0-89052 GCF_023721935.1 Panthera uncia | reverse complement strand
TAAGAGCAGCAGTAAACAGGGACACAAACCTGGGACCTATTCAGAGACCAGAAGGTTGAGTGGAGTATGAGGAAAGAGAGGCATGATATGAAGCTAGAATCAGATTGTACCAGGGCCTTAAAGGCCAGGCTAAGGAAGGTGGGCTCAAAATCAAAGGTTAGGGTTTCCCTTCTAGGTGTATGTGTACTGAGGGGTCTCCCAAGGTGATCAGGCATATGAGAAACCACACAAAAATGTGGCATATCACTTGGAATGTCAATTTTACTGAAGGGCTTGGGAAAAGACAATCTTGTATTTTCCTATAAAAGATATATTATTATGGAACTTAATGTGAAATCATAAGAATTTTAAAAATAAGTTGGGGTTCGGGGTGCCTGAGTAGCTCAGTCAGTTAAGCGTCTGACTTCTGGCTCAGGTCATGATTCCCTGTCGGGCTGTGTGCTGACAGCTCAGAGCCTGGAACCTGCTTTGGATTCTGTATCTCCCTCTCTCTCTGCCCTCTCCCCGCCCCCCCACTTGTGCTCTCTCTCTCTCAAAAATAAACATTTAAAATTTTTTAAAGAACTAAACTAAAATAAAATTGGGACTTCAGAAACATTTCCCAGTTATAGGAAGCTGCTCCCCGATAAGGGAGTGGTTGGAAGTAGTCCACTCTCTGATGTCTTTCGGGATAGGTTAATAGAGGAGTCATTGGGGAAGCATTCCTGTAGGTGATGAGAAACCAAGGATTGAGTACCACTGAGGACTCTAGAATAGGGCTGTCTGGGACTTAAAGATCAACTGGATCTGACTGTCTTTGGAGAGCTTGCAGTCTAGGCTTTATGGAACTGATGATTCTGTGCAAGAGAACAAAGCAAAAGCCAGGTGAAGTTTCTCTCCTCTGCCCCATCTCCTTGATATGTTCCTCTTGTACCACATGCACTTTTATTTAAAAAAGTATTTATCATGCCACTATTCTCTCACTTCTTGTATGATCTTGGACAAGTTATTTCTCTGGAGCTCAGTTTCCTCATATGCAGAATGGGGATAATAATACCTACCCCATAGTGTCACAATGAGGGTCATAGTGAGAACTAAATGAAAACATGTATAAAATCTCTTAGAATAGAATCTGGAACAAAGTTCAACACTGTTTAAACAGTAGCTATTATAACAGAATTATTACTACAACCTCTGTAGCCACTGTGTTCCAGTAATCATCTCCCATTGCCATTCATTTCTTAGGTCATTCAGGTTGAGGGTGGAAGGTGGGGGATAGGTCTGGGAGGAACATACAGATGAACCAGACGTCATGGCACAGACTTATGAATATTGGTTTGTGCAGCTATACCTAACACATAGTAGATGCTCAAAATGCTTGCTGAACAGAATCAACAAATGTCTTCCCACTAAACTGGAAGCTCTTTAAAGGCAGGGACCATACTTCCTAGCTGTTGTATTACTGGAACCAAGCCCTGGGTGAGGCACACAGTAGGCACTTGGAGATCCTCGAACAAACGAATGAATGAATGAAGAAATAAATAACTGCAGGCAGAAAATCATTAGGGCACAAAGCCGGCTCAGAAAAAAGTGTTGCACAAAGATCGTCACCAGTTTTAGGAAAGGAGTGAACATAGCAAGAGACGTGTCAGCCAAACAGCTCGAGGCCTCAATAGCTCAAGGATTTAGGTTCACTGCGCCCCCCCTTCCGGGATACGGGTGAGCGCAGACCTCCGCTGCCCGCCCCCAGGCCCGCCCCTCCGCTGGCTCACGTGACCGCGGGGCGGGTGTGCAGAACCACCAGGGGAGGAGCGGCCGGCTAAAGTCGGCTGAGTGAGCAGGGGCCATGGCGGGCGTGGTGGACTTCCAGGACGAGGAGCAGGTGAAGTCCTTTCTGGAAAACATGGAGGTGGAGTGCAACTACCAGTGCTACCGCGAGAAGGACCCGAACGGTGAGCGCCTCCGGCGCAGCCTGGGGACACGTGGGGACGCATGGGGGAGGGGAGGGGGCTAGACGGGTCACTAGCAACCTCTGGAAGAGGTCTGGAAGGGGTCTCCGGCCGGGGACTCGTTGGGACGCGATGGGACGATAACGACGTTGTGTGTGTTGGGGAGGAACGGGTTGGGTTTCTCGAGGACCTGCGGGGATCGCAGCGGCGGCATACTAGGAGGGACAGAGCCTGGAGGCCGGGGCGGGTACGAAGAGAAGTGCTTGGGTGCTGGGGGTAGAGCGATGGGGATACATCAATGAACAGATAAAATTCCCTGTCCTTCTGGAGCTTACATTCTAGTGGAGGGAATTGGACAATAAACGTAAGGAAATACATGAAATCGTGTGGTAGAATCTAGTCATTAGTGCAATGGGAAAAAGGGCTGACGTATAGGGAGTTGAGGAGGGCAATTTTGAATTAAGGGTCAAAGGTAGTCATTGAGAAAGTTATATTTGAACTAAGCCTTGAAGGTCTGTGAGATCAATGCTAGGGAGAGGTAACACCTAGTGAGGAAAAGGCCCTGAAGCATGAATGTGCCCCTTGTGTTCTGGGAACATTGAGTTGACTTGAGTGTGTGGGTGGATATTGGTGTCCAAAAGAGGTCACCCAGAGAGCAGCCTGGTGTGGGCTCACCCACCAGGTGAGTGGTTTATAAAGGGGGAAAAAATGACACTAGTCTTACCTTCTTTTTTTTTTTTAATATTTTTTCATGTTTATTTTTGAGAGAGAGAGAGACAGAGTACAAGCAGGGAAGGGGCAGAGAGAGAGGGAGACACAGAATCTGAAGCAGGCTCCAGGCTCTGAGCTGTCAGCACAGAGCCCAACGTGGAGCTCAAACTGATAAACCGCAAGATCATGACCTGAGCTGAAGTTGGATGCTTAACCGACTGAGCCATCCAGGCACCCCACTAGTCTTACCTTCTAATAGCTTGCAGTCTGGTTTCCAGAATATGATATCGCCATTTCTTGAAGCTAACCAACTAACCAGAGTTGTTCTGCAGTATGATGGCTTAATAAGAACCCGGGGTGGTTCTTGGAGGGCTCACCTGTGTCCTAAGAGGAGTTGGAGTCACTGAGGAGCAGGATTGGTGGGAAAGACTTCTGGGGGGAGGTCAGGAGGAGCAGGCAACTGTTGATAATGGAGGAGAGGGTGGGAGAAGAGAATGCTGTCTTCTGGAAGGTTGAAGTGAGACTGTAGTGTAGTTAAATAAGATTGAAGAGTGAGGTGTGTCAGGCCTTGAATGCCAGGGTAAGGCATTTAGACTATTCTTTTAGGCAATGAAGAGCCGTACATGTTTTTGAGGAGAGAGTTCATGGTAATGTACTCTGGAGAGTATACTAAGCATTGGAATGGGGAAGGGTGGGCATACAAGGACTGGCTGCAGCACTTTAGAAGTAGAGCCTGAGAGGAGGCAATAGTGACTATACCTACTGTCTTTTGAAGTCATCATGATCTCTTACCAGGATAACTAAAATAGCCTTCCAACCTCTGTTTGCATGCTCATTCCCTTAAAATCTGTTATCTACCTTCAAACTGATAGTAAAAATTTCATTTTGTTCTAGTAAATGCTGTCTTATTAGATTTTTAAATAACAAAACAACATGTTGGTTGTCACCATTACTGGAGTATACCCCCTCATGCATCTTGTTCTTCTATATTCATCTGGGCATATACAAACATACTAGAATGACATACATTTATTTATTTATTTATTTATTTATTTATTTATGTTTACTTATTTTTGAGAGAGAGACAGAGCATGAGCAGGGGGAGGGGCAGAGAGAGAGGGAGACAGAATCGAAACAGGGCCCAAGGCTCCCAGCTGTCAGCGCCAAGTCTGATGCTGGGCTTGAACTCACGAACCATGAGATCATGACCCAAGCTGAAGTCGGATGCTTAACTGACTGAGCCACCCAGGTGCCCCCTGGAATAACCTTTTAAAAATGCAAATTGAATCATATCACTACTCTTCTTAATTTTTTTTTACTATCCATTTATTTTTGAGAGAGAGAGTGCACGTGCGCAAGTAGGGGAGGGGCAGAGAGTGAGGGAGACAGAATCCATAGCAGGCTCCAGGCTCTGAGCTGTCAGTACAGAGCCTGACGTGGGGCTCGAACCCATGAACTGTGAGATCGTGACCTGAGCCGAAGTTGGACATTCAACCGACTTGAGCCACCCAGGGGCCTCTATCACTACCCTTCTTAAAACCCTCCAGTGATTTGCCATTGACCTGGAATAAAATTGTAACTCCTTCCTGTGTTCCACAATGCCCTGTTATCTCGTCCCTGTCTTTCTCTCTTCATTTCCTACCCCTTTTCTCCTCGATCCAGCCACATAATACCTTATTTGTACCAAGCTTATTCCCTCTTTGGGGTCTTTTAATTTATTGTTTCTTGTGCCTGGGACTTTCTGCCCCCTTCCTGTTTTATTGTCTTTAAATCATTAGTTCATTCTTGTTATTCACATTTCAGCTCAGACATTAAAGTCCTTACTAGGTCCTCCCTGATTGCCCAGTCTTGTAACTATTCCGGCAGTTTGCACAACAAACTATCTTACCCTGTTTTATTTCAATCACATAACATTTGTTACTGTTTAAGTGTGTCTTAAAAAATATAAATGCATCTTGCTCACCTATCTACTTATTTTTTTCCCTCCTCTAGAATGTAATTTTTAGGAGGGGAAGTGACTGTATTCCCACCATCTATAACAGTGTGTGGTACATGGTCGCACATAGAAGCTCAAATATTTGTTGAAGGAAAATTAATGACATGAGTGTCATTTGGAATGAAGAAGGGACGGGGGGAGAGATGTTAAGAAGATACTCACTGGGATTAGAGACTGCTAAAAAGGGAGAGTCTGTTTCCAACTTCTTTAGTAGCTACCATTTCTACTCAGTCTTTGGGCTTCTCATTCTCAGCCTGGCTGAGGAATATAGTCAGGGAAACACCACTTTCTTGCTACTACAAAGACTAGCCCACGGACCCTTTTGGTTTTCAGTGTTTTATTGCTGAACTTCCCGGGAAGTTCCAAAGGTAGCAAAGTTTCAGTCATGAAAGGCAGTGGATCTTTGGCCCTGGCTAACAGGGAGCAGGAGGGCTCCACCAGAATGGCTGGTGACTGGTGGAGCCAGAATAGTGGCCACTGTCTCCCCAGACTGTACATTGCTCAGCCCTGGCTAAGGACAGACAATGCCAATTGTAGGATGGCTGAGCACCCCCTGCATTCTTTGTGGTGAGGTCACCTTGCTACACCTCAGGAGGACAGAAAGAAGCTGGTCCTCAATAAAAGACACATTCTGGCCTGCCACACCTCAGCCCTCCCCACTGCTGAGCAGCAACCCCTGACATGAAGAACAGCTCTTGCCTTCTCCTCACAGGATGCTATCGGTTGGTGGACTATTTGGAAGGGATCCAGAAGAATTTTGAGGAGGCTGCCAAGGTATTGAAGTTCAACTGTGAAGAGAACAAACACAGTGATAGCTGCTATAAACTGGGGGCTTATTATGTGACCGGAAAAGGTAAGGTGGTGCCTGCTTTCTTTGGTCATTGTCATTGATGGTAGTACTGGCATGACATCCTGAGCCTCATGCTCAGGACCTCAGGGTCCTCACTGGCCAGGCTGTGGGCAAGCACATTGTGGGAAGATTTGGAGAGAGTTCAAGGGGGAAGAACATAGCCTTTCAAGTTAGGCAGACCTTAGGGAATATTATTAGCAAGAAGTGGGACCTTGACCCATTCACTCTAACTCTGCCTCAGTTATATCACCTGTAAAATGGAGAAAAAATAGTACTTGCTATTAAGTAATATTAAGTATAATAAGATAATGCAGGTAAAGACATCAGCATGTGCCTGCCACAGAGGAAGGGACCAATTATTAATTCTCTGCCATCTGTCTTTTCTCCTAATTCCCTAATTGCAGTTATCACTATAGTAGTGAGTAGTGTTTAAATTATCTATTGCTAAATAAGAAATTATTCCAACAAAGTTATTATTTCACATGGTTTCTATAGGTCAGGAATTTGGGATCTGCTTAGCTATATGCCTCAGGATCTCTAATGAGGTTGCAGTTAAGACATTAGCCAGGGAGCTGGGGGTAGAGTCATTTGAAGGCTTGACTGGAGCTAGAGTTTTCAGTTCTAAGATGGCTCACTCACATGGCTGTTAGGAAAGCTTTCTGTTCCTTTCTAGCTCTTATCAGGAGACCTCCATTCTTTGTGACAGGGATCTGTCTGTGGGCTGCTTAGGTGTCATTTTGACATGGCATCTTGCTTTCCTCCATAGTGAGTGATCCAAAAGAGAGTGGGATGGAATCCACGGTGTCTTTTATGACCTACCCTTGGAGGTCACATGTTTTTCATTTCTATCACATTCTGTTAGAAGTGAATCAGTCCAGTCCACACTAATAGGAGAGAACTAACATCCAGGCTTTTGAAGGAAAGAATAGCAAAGAATTTATGGGCATATTTTAAAAACATCACAAATAGAGAATATGACCTTTGACAGGCAACTGTTTTTTTGAGGATTGTATGATTCATTGATCTCTTGCTCCCAGGGCCCAGCCAAGCCTGGTTAGAAAGATATTCAGTGAAAGTTTGATGAAGAGGGTGTCTTTTTAATTCTCTGGAGTTGTGTGAACTATTTCTGCTTTCACATGGGATGTGGGGCCTGTGGTAGTCACTATTTTGAAGAAAGTTTAGCATCAGCAGGAATATCAGCTTCCCTTGATGGAGCAGAGAGGCATTTTTTTGACCTAATAATTCTCCTAGTGTCCTTCCTAAGGAAATAACTGGAAATGCAAGTAAAAGTTATGTGAAAAGATACCCTAGTATTATTTATCTGGCAAAATTTTATTTTCATTAACTTACAGTTTACAGGTAATACACAATTTCATTAAAATAATGATTTAAAAAAAAACCCTAAAACCTGTGTGCCAACAGTAGCAGCTTAGTTAAATAAATAATGTTACCTCCATTGGATGGAATGTTAATTAGCCCATTAAAAAATAATGTTTCTTTTTTTAATGTTTATTTATTTTTGAGAGAGTGCAAATGGGGGAGGAACAGAGAGAGGGAGACAGAGGATCCGAAGGGGGTTCTGTGCTGACAGGCTGACAGCAGCAAGCTTGATGTGGGGCTCAAACTCATGAACTGCAAGATCATGACCTGAGCTGAGGTTGGACGTTCACTCGATTTAAGTAATCTCCACACCCAACATGAGGCTCAAACTCAAAACCCTGAGATTAAAGGTTACATGCTCTACCAACTGAGCCAGCCAGGCATTTTCTCCCACCCCCTTTAATGTTAAGTAATCTTTTTACCGTTTTTTACTATATTTTTCACAAGGACTTTGAATTTCTTATTGAATTAGAGAAAACAAAAGAGGCCCTGAAATTGTTCTCTTATTAGACAAATTGATGTGATTAATGATTGTATATTGACATTTTTTTTCTTTTAGATGTTACTTTATTGAGCACACTTTTACTATCTTTAGTGAGAGAATGAATTAAGTATGGACCAGTAGAGGGAGGGAAGAAGGACTCTAATACCTGTTACACCTGGGAGAGCTTGAGAAGCATCTTCAGAGAGATATGTAAAATACCATAGAGGGTCAGTGCTGGGAGTGTGTGTTCAGTGTTGACACAGGGGGTGCTGTCGCAGAAGAGGCAGCATTCAAACTGGTCCTTGAAGGACAGAGTGTGGTTTGTTTGGTGGAGGTGGTAATAAGAGTTATCTCAGGCAAAGAGAAGGTGTGTGGGTGTGAAAGAACACAGAGTGTTTAGAGATCAGTACTTAATCCTGTTAAATTTCTCTGGATGTTCAAACCACAGTGGTCATGGAAGATCCTGTTAGCTGATCTTTGCTACTCAAGCCATTTTGGATTGCTGTTTAGCAGACCTTGGGCCCTGCCATGTTTAAAAGCCAAAACTGTTGACTCCCCCTGCCTAGTTCTGAGCCAAAGAATTTTCCAGTCTTTTTGCTTTTGCTTTTGCTTTTGCTTTTTGCTTTTTGCTTTTTGCTTTGCTTTTGCTTTTTGCTAAAAAATCACCCCGTGTCCTTTCTTGACACAGACAGGTTAATAACTCTTTTACCAAGGATAGCTTGGGGCAAGGGAAAGAGTGGGAGGCCAAAGAACCCACTTTTAGACAGTGTAGCATCTGGCAAGGCATTTTCTTTCTCTGAGTAGCAATTTCTTCGTTGACAAAATTAGAGTAAGAAGGTCCACTCATACCTTCTTCATAGGATTTTTCTGAGCATCAAATGAGAATAGATGTGACTGCTTTGTTAAATTGTAAAACGTTTTATCAACGTGAACAGGTCTGGTTGTGCTGCAGAAGTTACTCTGGATTGCACACTTAGAGTGTGCACATCCAAGAAATACGTTGGCCAAATGTTTTCATATAGGAAATCAACTTTGAACTATTCTTGTGAAACAATCCATGTGTCCTATGAAAAGAAGTAGAAGTTAACTCTGACACATATGTCTTTGAGGAAATATTATGCAACCAATAAAACAGATATTAAGAAGGGTTTCTAATGGGGCGCGAAGAAGGTTCATGATTACAAATGTAAAAAAACCAAATTGGGGCGCCTGGCTGGCTCAGTCAGTAGAGCGTGGGACTCTTGATCTTAGGGTTGTGAGTTTGAGCCCCATGTTGGGCACAGAGATTACTTAAAAAGAAAAAAAAAAAAGGGGGCAAACTACATAAAAAACTACATAGTGCTAGGAAGAAATACACCAAAAATTAAGTAATGATGGTCTCTAGGTGGTGGTAACAATAGATGACTTTTGTTTCCCTTCTGTTTAAGAGTCTTCAATTTCCTCTTCTAAAAAGTGGGATTGCTTTAGAGGAGGACATGAAAGCTCAGATAAGTTGATGACAATTGCAAATGAATCTTTTTTATCTAAAAAATTTATTTATTTATGTATTTATGTATTTATTTATGAGAGAGCATGAGTTGGGGAGAGGGGCAGAGGAAGAGAGAGAGCAAATCTTAAGCAGGCTCCACAGTCAGTGCAGAGCCTGATGTGGGGCTCAATCCCATGACCTTGGGATCATGATCTGAGCTGAAATTGAGTCTGATGCTCAACTGACTGAGCACCCAGGCACCCCGCAAACAGATCTTTTATCTCTAATCTAGATTGCTTTTGTGAGCTTCAGACCACACGTACCTGATTTTTTATTAGACCTTTCTCCTTAGAATTATCATAGGCATGTCAAACTTAACAAATCAGGGGCACCTGGGTGGCTCAGTTGGTTAAGGGTCTGACTTTGGCTCAGGTCATGATCTCACAGCTTGTGAGTTCAAGCCCTGTGTCAGGCTCTGTGTGGACAGCTCAGAGCCTGGAGCCTGCTTCGGATTCTGTGTCTCGCTCTCTCTCTGCCTCTCCCCCGCTTGCACTCTGTCTCTCTTTTTCTCTCAAAAATAAACATTGAAAAAAAGATTTTTTAAACTTAAATCAGATACGGAATTCTTAATTGTTTTTTCTCACCCCAATTTATTATGCCCATTATCTTCCACCTTAGCAAGTGGATCTCTCTCTAGTAGTAGCTAATAGCCAGTTTATCTCCAAAATATGTCTCAAATCTGCCCTCTCTCCCTCTCCTGCATCATTCTTATCCAAGCTACCTTCCTCTCCTGCTTGAATTACAGTTAGGAGATTAATGCAGGTCTCTAATCCTCTTTCCGTAAGGAACTAAAATGAACTTTAAAAAAAAAGTTTATTTTATGATAGCATGAGCAGGGGAGGAGCAGAGAAAGAGAGGGAGAGAGAGAATCCCAAACAAGCAGGCTCCACACTCAGCATGGAGCCCGAAGTGGGGCTTCATCTCACGACTGTGAGATCATGACCTGAGCCGAAATCAAGCGTATGACATTTAACCAACTGAGCCACCCAGGCACCCCTAAAATGAACTTGTAAAAATATAAACCATGGACACTGTCTTGGGCTGGGCTGTGGTGGATGTTTTTGAGGGCAGCCAACCCATAGCCTGTGCTTTCTGTGGAAGCCTGAGTCGGCCTTTGTGGCTTTCTCCCTCTGTGTCACAACCCAGTCTTCCAATGACACTGCAGTTCACCAGCTGCCCACCTTAACAGATTCAAGAACAAGGGGAAAGACAGTATAAAAATGAGGTGGTGTCAAGTAGAAGTTAATGTGGACCTGAGGAAAGCTAAGAAGGAAGACTAGATGCTGAAAAGGAGAAACGTAAGCTAATTTCCTAATAAATCTACTTCTCCACAACAACCAGGGCAGTGTAAGTTGATCTGTTAATAGCATTGTCAAAAGCATAAATAGCAACAATTTGGAAAGCCACCTCCAGGCTACTCAAGCTGCTAAGAAACTGCTTTCTGGGGAAAAGCAGCCCCCATAGAGAACATCATCTGGCTTGGTTTCATTCCAAAATTTGTGTCCTTTTTGGACAGAATTGTTTGTAGTCCCATTCAGTTGAATCTGCTTGAGCTCTCACTAACATTGCTTCTAGAATATCAGAACAGACCAAGGCTGTGGTAGATAGAGGTGCTGTCCCAGCATTCATTTCTCCATTGACATCTTCCCATGCTCGCATCAGTGAACAAGCTGTATGAGCTCTAGGAAACATTGTACGCGATAGTTCAGTTTTCTGAGATTTGGTTTTCAAGTATGGTACATTTGACCCACTGTTGGCCCTTCTTGCAGTTTCTGATATGTCATCTGTAGCATGTGGTTACTTAGGTAATCTTATCGGGACGCTTCCAAATTTTTGTTACAAAAAGGATCCTGTGCTCCTGTAGATGCTGTTAAGCAACTTCTTCCTATTTTAGTTCTTCTCCTGCATTATGGTGATCCAGAAGTATTGGCAGATACCTGCTGGACCATTTCTTACCAGACTGGTGGTCCAAATGAGCAGATAAAAGTGGTTGTTGAAAGGGGAGTTGTGCCCCAACTTGTAATGCTTCTAAGAGCTCCTAAATTGTCAATTGTGACTTCTGTGCTAAGAGCCATAGGAAGTATTGTCACTGGGACAGATGAACCGACTCATGTTGTAATAGAAGTGGGAGCACTTGCCATCTTCCCCAGCCTGGTAATGAGCCCCAAAACTAATACTCAGAAGGAAGCAGTGTGGACAGTGTGAAACATCACAGCTGGTTGCTGGCACCAGACACAGCAAGTTGCGAATCGTGGGTTAATCCCATTTCTCACTGGCATTCTAAGGAAAACTTTAAAACACAAAAGGAAGCTGTATGGGCTGTGACCAACTATTCAACTGGTGGGCCAGTTGAATAGATTATAAATCTTATTCATTGTGGTATAATAGAACCACTGATGAACCTCTTAACTGTGGAAGATGCTGGGGTTATTCTGAACACTATTTCAAATATCTTTCAGGCTGCTAAGAAACTAGGTGAAACTGAGAAACTTAGCATAATGATTGACCAAAGTGGAGGTTTGGACAAAATTGAAGCTCCACAAAACCATGAGTTTTATACAAAGCTTCATTGCACTCAACTGAGAAGTATTTCTCTGTAGAAGAAGAGGGGAAAAAAATGTGCCAGAAATTACCTCCAAATGCTATACATTCTCACTTCAGGATTGCAGATCTGGAACCTTTAACTTTTAGATTGTACAGCTGAGGCAGAAAGTTGTTTGTTGTGTACTATGTTTGCTATACATTTGTTTTACTGTTTCTCTACTAAGAAGTCTTTTTATTTTTTATTTATTTTTACTTTTTATTTTATTTTAAAGAGAGAGAGTGCTCTCACATAAGTGGGGAAGAGGAAGAGAGAGAGAGAGAGGGAAAGAGAATCCCAAGCAGGCTCCATGCTCAGTGCAGAGCCTGATGCAGGGCTCAATCCCATGACCCTGGGATCACGACCTGAGCCAAATTCCAGAGTTGGCTGCTGAACTGACTGAGCCACCCAGGTGCCCCAAAAACTCTTTTTAATTTTTTAATTTTACTTTATTTTTATGTTAGAGAAAGAGAGAATACAAGCTTGGGAGAGGAGCAGAAATAGAGAGAGAGCGAGTGCCTAGGTGGCTCAGTCAGTTACGCATCCGACTTCGGCTCAAGTCATGATCTCTCAGTTTGTGGGTTCGAGCCCCACATCGGGCTCTGTGCTGGAAGCTCGGAGCCTGGAGCCTGCTTCAGATTCTGTGTCTCCCTCTCTCTCTGCCCTTCCCCTGCTCACACTCTGTCTCTCTCTCTCAAAAATAAATAAACATTAAAAAAAAAAAATTTAAAAGAAGTAGAGAGAAAGAGAGAATCTTAAGCAGACTCCTTGCTCAGTGTGGATCCCAACATGGAGCAAGATCTCACAATCGTGAGAACATGACCTGAGCTGAAATCAACAGTCACATGTTTAACCAACTGAGCCACCCAGGTGCCCCCCAAGAGTTCTTTTTTTTTTTTTTTTTAATTTTTTAAATGTTTATTTATTTTTTAGACCGAGGGAGACAGAGCGCAAGTGGGGGAGGGGCAAAGAGAGGGAGACACAGAATCTGAAACAGGCTCCAGGCTCTGAGCTGTCAGCACAGAGCCTGATGCGGGGCTCGAACCCACGAACTGTGAGATCAAGACCTGAGCCGAAGTCGGACGCTTAACCGACTGAGCCACCCAAGTGCCCCCCCGAAGAATTCTTTTTAAGTGTGGTTTGCTATTATAGCATTTTTTACACTACAGTTATACTTGAACAGTTCCAAGTTATGTATACTGTCTGAAGCTTCTCTTCTCAATAGGTTTCTTATTTCTGTGTGGAATTTCGTATCTTGCAGTATCCTGTAAATGAAGATTAAATTCCACCTTTTTCTTTAGTTAAAAAGAAAAAAAAAGAATATAAACCATACATTGGATAAAATATATGAAAAACAGGCAGTGTAGTGCTGTGATCCTCAAGAAAAGGGAAACATAAAATGTGAGCCCCGTCCATGGTTACTTTTTCTGCCTGGAAGTTCTTTCCAGACTATCACAGAGATGGAAGCCAAAGAGAGCATGACAATTTTGCTGAACTGATGAGGCAGAAGTCAGAATTTCTGGTGAATAAAGCAGTTGGAATTTGAGGGACAGAATGCTAGAGAAGAAAGAAGCTATATTGAGAAGGTACTCCAGAAATCCATATAGGAGTACTTTTAAGTCTTTGGCCTAATGTTAAGCAGCACATGCATAGAGGGAGACTGAGAGACCTTCATTGAAAAGCTACTGGGGAGCTGTGAACTGAGAAGAGGTTCCAGAGGTTTCACAGTAATGGGAGTGGTTTGAATTCCAACCAGCCCGAGTGGAGAGACATTGAACACTACATTCAACTGAGATTGCCCTAGTAGCAAGACTGTTCTATAATCTGCTCTAACAAAACTTAAAAACAAGTGCCATAGGGATTTTGGCTACCAGAACAAAAGTTCAACAACCTTCAAAGGAATATAGCAAAATCCAGATTGAACAAAGTATCATGTACAGTGTTTAGCATAAAATAAGAAATTGCTAAACAGAAAAAAAGCAGTCAACAGAAACACCTAGATATGACAGAGATGTTGGAATTAACAGTTAAATATTTTAAAACAGGTGTAATAGGGGCACCTGGGTGGCTCAGTCGGTTAAGCGTCCAACTTCGGCTCAGGTCATGATCTCACGGTCCATGAGTTCGAGCCCCACATCGGGCTCTGTGCTGACAGCTCAGAGCCTGGAGCCTGCTTCGGATTCTGTGTCTCCCTCTCTCTCTGACTCTCCCCCGTTCATGCTCTGTCTCTGTCTCAAAAATAAATAAACATTAAAAAAAAATTTAAAACAGGTGTAACAAAGATTTTTAAAAGTTAAAATAAAATATGGCATAATGAGTGAATAGATAGGAAATCACATTAGAGAAATTAACACTTGAACCAAATGAAATCCTACAGTAGAAAAACATAATATTTGAAATGAGAAGTTACTTGACAGGCTTAATAGCAAAATAGACAATTTGAAAGATTGGTGAACTTGAATATAGGATTATAGATATTACCCAAAATGAAGTGATGAGAAAAAAAAAAGAGCCTCAACCTGTAGGAGTCAGTATTCTTCAACCTAACACATGTATATCAGAGTCCCAGAAAGAAAAGAGATTGGGGCAAAATATGTATATATTTGAAGAAATAACAGCAGAAAAATTTCCAAATTTGATGAAAAGTATCAGTCTGCTGATCCATGGCATTCACTGAACCCAAGCAGGATAACCAATGAAATTATACCTAGACACATTATTACCAATTTGGTGAAAAACGAAGATAAAGAGAAAATCTTAAAAGCCATCAGACAAGGGCACCCGGGTGGCTCAGTCAGTTGGGTGTCCAACTCTTGATTTCAGCTCAGGCCATGATGGGTCATGGGATCAAGCCACGTGTTGGGAACTCTCTCTCTCTCTCTCTCTGCCCCCCTCTCTCTCTCTGCCTCTCCCCTGCTTGTCTCCCCATGTGGACTCTATAAAAAAAAAATTTTTTTTTAATTTTTAAAAATTAAAAAAAAAAAAAGGCAATCAGAGAAAGACTTTGAAGGGAATAGTGGTGAGAACAACTCCTGACTTTTCATCAGAAGCAACATAAGCCAGAAGACAAAACATCTTTAAGGGCTGAAAGAAAAAACTATCCAAATGAATTCTACTTTAGCAAAAATGTCTTTAAAAATGAAGATGGGGGCAGCTGGTGGTTCAGCCGGTTAAGCGTCCAACTCTTGATTTCAGCTCAGGTCATAATCTCATGGTTCATGAGATCGAGCCCATGTCCGGCTCTGCACTGACATCATGGAGCCTGCTTGGGATTCTCTCTCTCCCTCTCTCTGTCTCTGCCCCTCCCCCACTCTTGCACATGTACTCTTTCTCAAAATAAATAAACATTAAAAAAAATAAAAATGAAGATGAAATAAATTCATTTTCAGATAGACAAAAGCTCATGGAATGAATCATTAGCAGACCTGCACCACAAAAAATGTTAAAGTTGTTTGGATTGAAAGCAAATGATAACAGATGGAAACTAAGATCCATACATAAGAATAAAGCACATTAGAATATGTATGCAGATATGAGACTTTTTTCCTCATTCTTAATATCTCTAAAAGACTGTTTAAAGCAAAAATAATTGCAGTGTATTGTGAGGTTTATATATAGAAGTAAAATTAAAAAGTATACGTAGAAGTAAGACATAATAGCAATAATACAAAGGATGGAACTGTGGTAAATGAATAAAAATGTATTTTAAGATTCTTACATTATATGTGAAGTGGTATAATATTTGTGGTAGATTGTGATAAATTAATGTTATATGTTCACTAGATAAGTCACTGAAGAAGGAAGTATAACTAAAAAACCAGTGATAAGAATGACATGGATTATTAGAAATACACAATTCAAGGCTCAGCTGGCTAAGCATTCAACTTCAGCTCAGGTCATGATCTCATGGTTCGTGGGTTTGAGCCCCGCATCAAACTGTGCTGATAGCTCAGAGGCTGGAGCCTGCTTCATATTCTGTGTCTCCCTCTCTCTCTGTCCTGCCCCCACTCATTCTCTCTCTCTCTCTCTCTCTCTCTCTCTCTCTCTCAAAAAATGAATAAACATTAAAAAAAATTCAAAGAAATACACAATTCAAGGCACCTGGCTGGCTGGGTTAGTGGAGAGTGTGACTCTTTATTTAAAAAAAAAAATTTTTTTTAACATTTATTTATTTATTTATTTTTGAGACAGATAGAGAGCATGAACAGGGGAGGGTCAGAGAAAGAGGGAGACACAGAATCTGAAACAGGCTCCAGGCTCTGAGCTGTCAGCACAAAGCCCGACACGGGGCTCGAACCCACGGACCGCGAGATCATGACCTGAGCCGAAGTCGGACGCTTAACCGACTGAGCCACCCAGGCACCCCGAGTGTGACTCTTGATCTCAGGGTTATGGGTTTGAGCTCCACGTTGAATGTAAAGATTACTTAAAAGTGAAATAAAATCTTTAAAAAAAGAAATACACGATTCCGAAGAATGCAAGAAAGGAGAAAAAACAAAAAGCATTTGGGACAAATGGGAAATAAGTAAGATTATAGATTTTAACCCAGCTATAATCAACAATTGCATTAAGTGTAAGTAAACACTCTAGTAAAAGGCATAGATTGTTAGGCTGTGTATAAAAGCAAGACCTATATCCTATTTAAATATAAGGTGGCACAAATACACTCTCAGAACTGAAAGAACTCAGGGGAAATAGAATCTATGAGTTTTTCTGGAAAAATCTATTTGATAACCAATAAAGAAGTTAATCAAAAGAAACAATTCAGGAATGGAGAAGCTCTAATGAAAAGACTGGTGATGAGTGGAATCCATTTAGAATGACTATTGGGCTTATTAGGTTACTGAACAGAATGTAAATAATATAAACCTTTAGAGCATAGAAACACCACAATGTTTCCCGGACACTTATTATGTGCCAGGCTCTTTGTAAAAATGCATTTAAGCTTCTAACATATGAAGTAGGTACTGTTTTCCTTATGTTACAGGTGAGGAAAATGGAGGCTTATAGAGGTTAAGTAACTTGCCTAAAGTCACACAGCCAGCAAGAAATGGAGCCAGGACTGGAGCCTAGGTTTTCTGGCTACAGAGTCCAGGCTTCTGTTAACCACTGTGCTATGCTGTCTTCCTAAATTAAAATAATAGAGAAGTAACAAAAAGTAGAGGGAGGGGGAGGAAAGATGGAAGGAAATGTGAGACACCAGTCTCCTCACCTATTATAGTTGTGAGTTAGTACTTCTTAGATTTAGTTAAGGGGCACCTGGGTGGCTCAGTTGGTTAAGCATCAGACTCTTGATTTCAACTCAGGTCATGATCTCATGGTTCGTGTGATTGAGCCCTACATCAGGTTCTGCGCTGATAGCATGAAGCCTGCTTGGGATTCTGTCTCTCTCTGCCCCTCCTCTGCTCTCACACATGTGAAATAAATAAATAAACAAACAAACAAACAAACAAACAAACTTTAAAAAATAAAATTAGCATATACAATCCAGTTTTTCAAAGTACATCTATCTAGCTGTCCATTCAGCCAGCCAGCATGTAATCTGAATATATACTACAAAGCTAACTGGAATGGTATTCTCTTAATGATAATGATGGTTATTTTTAGGTGGTAGATTTGGAGTGATTTCTTTAAAAAATAATGTTAAAAGATAGTGTTTGTATTTTTTGAGAATGAGTGATAGTACATAGGGATTTGAAATTTTCCATTAAAAAGAAAAATCTAAAAACTAAAGAGAAAATTGAGCCCTGTCATCACCATTGCTTAAAATCACCCATTAGCAGTTTCCCATAATTTCTAAGATAAAGTACAGGATCCTTAATAAGGTGCGTCAGACCTGTGATCTGACCCTTACCTGTCTCTACAGCCTTTTTTCCCTAGCGATTTCTGGGTTCTAGACATATGAGTTTTTTTTCTCTTTGTATCCTATTCCTCCTGCTTAGAACAATTCTTACTCCATTTTTTTTTCCTTCTTTTTTTCCCCATTATATTACATCTCAAATATCACTTCTTTGGGGAGACTTTCCTTGATCTTAACCTGGTCTAGGTCAGAGCCATGATACATTCTCATAGCATCCTGGACTTTTCTTCCAAATACTTGTCACACTTAAAATCATACATTAGGTTGTGTGGTTGTTAAATATCTGTTTCATTAGATTATAAGGGTAGGGACTGTGTCTGTTTATTCCAGAACCTAGAACAGTAGTTGGCAAATAATATGTATTCAATATACATTTAATGAACATTTAACAAAGTGCTTATAAGATCACATGTTCTCCCTATAACCCCATGAGGTAGTTCTTATAGTCCCCACTTTTCACCTCCCTTAGGGGTGGTCTGCCTTATAAGATATCATTTGAACAAAAGATTCCAAGGCTGGAAGGTCTTTGTGCTATATACCAGGCCACCTTCCTTTCATGCTGCCTTAGCTCAAAATGTATGAACTTTATTCAGGAATTAGTCTCTAACTTTGGCCTGAGACATGCAGGTTCTGCCCTGGTTGGTTTTATTTTTTTCTTCCCTTTCCTTCCTCCCAGGTGGACTGACCCAGGACCTGAAAGCTGCCTCCAGCTGCTTTCTGATGGCGTGTGAGAAGCCTGGAAGGAAGTCTGTGGAGGCATGTCACAACGTTGGTCTCTTGGCACATGATGGACAGGTCAATGAAGATGGCCAGCCTGATCTGGAGAAGGCCAGAGACTACTACACAAGGGCCTGTGAGGGCAGCTATGCCTCCAGCTGCTTCAATCTCAGTGCCATGTTCCTGCAGGGTGCCCCTGGCTTTCCCAAGGACATGGGCCTGGCATGTAAATACTCAATGAAAGCCTGTGACTTGGGCCATGTCTGGGCCTGTGCCAATGCCAGCCGCATGTACAGGCTGGGGGATGGTGTAGATAAAGATGAGGCAAAGGCCGAGGTGCTAAAAAACCGGGCCCGGCAGCTGCACAAAGAACAGCAGAAAAATGTCCAGCCTTTGACATTTGGGTAGTGTGGCCCATGCTTCTAAGTAACACACAGCTTGAGGCTGGCACCTCCTATGTCTTACATAGCCCTTGAAGGTCAACCTGCTGGAGCAGGAAGACTTGGGACTTAATGTCAGTAGCTCTGGTTACATAGACCCATTACCCCAGAGTGTCACCTACTAGGTTGTAGCCTGAAATGTTTATTTCAGTCAGTATTCTTTCATCTGTTGTGTTCTGTGAAGACACACACATTTATGGGATTTTATGTCTCAGAGTCTGTGCTCTGTGAAAAACAGCAAACTAGAGAGCAGTAGAGACTGGGCGGGGGGTGGAGAGGGGAGACAAAGAGCAGGAAGACTCAGCAGCCACAGTGCCTGAAGGAATCAGACCTTATTATTATCATTATTATTATTTTAGTTGGGAGGGCTTGAAAATCAGAGTCTTGACTTACATAATAGAGGGCTTAAGGAGCTAAGAACAGTTAAATAGTCACGACTTCCACCCTCTGACTTATGTAATCATTGGTGTGGGCTTCCTTTTTGCCTTTAGAGTCAGATCTTCAATAAATTCTTAGAGATTGGGAGGGATGTGCAGCATAAAAGTTAAAGGTCATTATGCTTCAGGATTGCCAAAGAGGATGAAATATAAGCTGTGCTTTAGCGGAGGCATCCACAGTTGAAAATTAGCATCCCCAGTCCACTCACTTGGCATTGCTCATCATGCTGAAGGACAGATTATTCCCAAGGCAACTTCACCTAGGGATTTGTAAGCAAAGGTTTTGTGACACATTTTGTCCCTCAGAACTGGATCTTTTTAACTGTCTCTGTGAATAAACTATTGTGATTGATTAGTAGTTTGTGTTACTAGTTTCTCTCCAGATTCTGGGTAGGGTAGAGATGTTCTTTGTGGTGGTTGTGCTTTTTCTTTTAAGGTAAACCTTTGCCTTTTCTATTATCTTCCTAACCCGTCACTAGGGGGCACGCTTGTCATTTTCCTGCAATAACAGGACTGGTCTGTCACCACCTACTGTTTCTGAGCTTCCAGTTTTGCAGCTGTTCTACAAGGAAGGCATGCAATGTAGATGAAGGTTTGTAAGCTCGGCCTGCCAGTTTCTCAAGTTGATGGAGGAAAGGGACTTCCCCAGGAGCAGATAAGTTTTAAAAAGTGAGTTTATTTTTAAAATGTGAAGTAGTTTTTGTTTGGTTTAAAATAAACTCTGTAAGCCAACAAGCATATGAAAAGATGCTCAACATCCCTAATCATTAGGGAAATGCAAATCAAAACCAGAATGAGATAATTATCCCACACTTGTCAGGACGGCTGTTCTATTAAAAAAAGGGGGGTGCTCCCTGTGTGGCTCAGTCTGTTGAGTGTCCGACTTCAGCTCAGGTCATGATCTCACGGTCTGTGAGTTCGAGCCCTACGTTGGGCTCTGTGCTGACAGCTCAGAGCCTGGAGCCTGCTTCGGATTCTGTGTCTCCCTCTCTCTCTGCCCCTCACCCACTCATGCTCTATCTCTCTCTCTTTGTCAAAAATAAATAAACATTAAAAAATAATAATAATAAAAAAGACAAACATTTTCAAGGATATGGAGAAATTGGAACCCTTACACATTGTTGGTGGGAATGTAAAATGATATAGCCACTTCAGAAAACAATATAGTTGGGGGGGGGGGAGAAAACAATATAGTGGTTCCTCAAAAAATTAAACATAGAATGGCCATATCATCTAACAGTTCCATTTCTGGGTGCACCTATGTTCATAGCAACATTTACAGTTGCCACAAAGCAGAAGCAAACTCAGATGTCTATCAGTGAGTGAGTGGATACACAAAATGTGGTGTATACATACAATGGAATATCACTCAGCCTTAAAAGGAAGGAAAATCTGACCCATGCTACATGGATGAACCTAAAAGACATGCTACATGAAATAGCCATCACAAAAAGACATACTGTGTGATTTCATTTACATGAGGTATCTAGATCTACTCAGAGAGAGAGTAGAATGGTGGTTGGCACAGGCTGGGGGAAGGGGAAAATGGGAAGTTATTTAATGGTTATAGAGTTTGAATTTTGCAAGATGAAATCGTTCTGGAGATTACTTGCACAAAAATGCAAAGTAGTTAACACTACTGAACTATACATTTAAAAATGATTAAGATGGTAAATTTTAGGCGCATTTACCACAATAAAAAAATGTAAACATTTAATTTTTTTTAATGCAAGGTTTGAAGTTTTTGGTTATAAAAGCGGTATGTTTTCATGAAATGCATTTTGGAACATGGCAGAGGAAACAATTACCCATCACTATCCTTTACAACCTACTAGCATTCTTTGGCCCAATAGTGTTGTCATTTAATTACTTTTTAAAGAATTATATCTTTCCAATTAAATTATTGGTATTGTAATTTTGAAGAGTTAATTTGATTTTTGGTAGCAGATGTACTGGGTTATTTTTTTATGGATCAGTTCCTGCCTGGGACCTAAGGTGCCTGCCTTCCTTGGATCACATAGTGAGATGGGGCTGAAAGCAAGAGAGTAAGCATTAACAGTTTCAAAATGTATACTTCACAAAAGTTATTAAAATGTAAAGAGTAAGAATTTACTGCCTAGAAAGGTCCCAAGGCCATTTCATACCCAAGTCGCTCTGGGAAGGAATGGATTGATAAAAGCCAGCATGGTTGAGTTTCTCACTTTTGTGCAACGTTTGAGGCAAGGTTTGAAAATGGGTTTCCAGATTCTGTTCACAGCAAGCTACTCATTACCGTGTCCTCTGGCTAGCAGGCATTCGAATCATCATTAGCAACTATTTCTAATGTGTTTCCTCTGTGCCAGGCTTGGCCTGGATAGTCTAATGAAGAAGTTTCCTAATTGACTAGTGGTTTGTGTTTTCACTAAAATTTCATAGTGCAGTGCTCAGTGTTGTGAGAAAGGGAAGCAAGAGTCTCAGAGACAGAGGGCCTAGAGGTTTGGGTTTTCTCTTGTTGGTCATGCAGAGTCACTGAAGGGTTTGAGCAGGAAATTAGATCACCCTACTGTGGAAAATGAATTGGAGAGCAATGTGGGGATAGAAGGGGGTGGAATCAAGCCTGGGGTTAAAAAAGAACCCAAATTTCTAGCCTGAGTACCTGGGTGAATGGGTGAGGGGGTGGGGTCCCCTTCATATTGATGTGGAGTGAAAGGAGGGGGAAAAAAAAACTTCTTAGAGCCGTTCAGTAAATTTTTTTAAATTTAGAAATAAATTGCATTTTAATTTGTTAAAGTTTTACACAATTGCCTGAAAAAATTTTGTGAGAGGCAACATGGTAGAGGGAAAATGCCTAGATTTCAGATCCTACAGATGTGGGCAACTCTGGATTAGTCAAAGGCATACTAATAAGCATGAGTAATTAGGGCACCTAACAAAGAATGAGAAGATATAAATCAATAAAATAATTTTGTATTTTTAAAAAACATCAAATAACCACTTGATGTGAAAAAAAGGTAAACATTTTTGGCTTTCTGATACTGATTTTGCAGTTTAGATCTTTTATTTTAAATTTATTATTAGGGTTGGGGAGGGGAGGTACCAGACTCTTTCCAGGTCTTAGGTCTAAAGGTCTTAACCTGGATTCTGATCTGGGTTTTGCCTTTATTGGCTGTGTGACCTTGGACAAGTTATCTTACCTATGGGTCTTGGTTTTGTTACCTATAACATGGGGATAAAAGATTTTTATGGGACCATATTTTATAATTAGGTAATTGTTTTCTCTCCATGTGTCAGTGTTAACTTGTGAAGGTGTCTAACTGTTAAGACAGTCTCCCTTTGCTGCCATTCTTTTAATATCCAGGGAGCTGATGGTGAAGCTCTCTAGAGGTATTCAGGGCCTAAAACAGTTGCTCTACAGGCCTGGAGAAGGGGGTGGGGGGTGGGGTCTGCCTCCTGCTGCTGCCGCTGCTGCCGCCGCCGCCTCCTCCTCCCCCTCCTCCTCCTCCTCCTCCTCTTCCTCTTGCTCCTCCTCCTCCTCCTTCTCTGTGGCCCCAGTGGAGACAGAGTCACTGAGAAGACTTGCACCTGCTGGGGCCTGGAGTGGAAACTATTCCCAGCTGGTGCCCCTCCCCAGGCTTAAGGAATGGTGATTGTATTACAGTTTATAAATCAGGCCTCCCCACTGTCTGAAGAGGAAAGGCCAAAATTCTTTGCCTAACATATAAGTCTCCCCGCCCCCATGATACAGTCCCTCCTTGCCTCCATATTTAGCTCCATCTTCCTAACTTGGGAGCTGCTTGTAGTCTCTGCACCACTGCTAAAAAAAAAAAAAAAAAAAAATTAACAACAAAACACCCTGGCTGTTTCTTACTGCCATGCATTTATGATGCTGGCTCCTCTCTCCGGAATGTTCCTTTATCTTTTACTTTTTTATTTTTATTTATTTTGTCACCCCTCCCAAGTCCGGATCCCCACCCCTGATTCTCTCCCCTACACCAGCACCAGAGTGCGAGGGCCCCTGCTTCCTTGTGCCTTTTAAGTAGAATGCTCTTCATCTTTTAACACTTTGGAAGCATTCCCTTCATCACCCAGGCTGGTTAGAGGCTTTTTCTGCCCCAAATTTCATCCATCACAGCGCTGATCACACTGTATTATCATCTGTGTGTTGATGGTCTCCACTTTCCACAGGACTATGAGCTCCTGGAGAATAGGGACTTGATTGGCTTCTTCTGTATCCTTAGTGCCCAGGGTGAGGCCGGGAACATGCTAGACCATCAGTGGCTGCTTGCTGAGATGAACAGCATAGCGTGGCACCTTAGCAGCCTCCAACCACCCCAGGACAAATCAGGCCCAGACTCATATTCCTATCTAGGGACCAGTGTAAGCCACAGGGGTATATTCTTTTTGAAACTGCTCATCAAGAAAAGTTCCTGTCTGAGTCAGAGCTGACACATGATGGATCAATACTCTTTCTTGGGCTGTGTTCAGGAAGGGTCTTTTTAAAAAAGGTTTTAAGATAATGGAGGAAAAGGGCCCAACAGAGTGCTACCCTGGCACCCTAAAGTACATGCTCAAAAACTTAATGCCAATAAATCAATATCCTCATGGCTAAAGAACCACAAGTCCAAGTTTGGCACTTTTTTTTTCTTGGAATACTAAGAATTAGTCATCATTATAAATTCTTGTTTTCATCGTTGTGTCCCTGATTATGAGTTTATGAGGAATTTATGAGGCTCCACACACAGGGACTAAGAATTCTATCCTCTTTTTTCTTAATTTATTTTTTTAATGTCTTATTTATTTTTGAGAGAGAGTGTGCAAGTGAGGGAGGGACAGAGGGGTGAAACAGAAGATCCGAAGCGGGTTCCACACTGACAGTAGCAAACCCGATGCGGGGCTCGAGCCCACCAACCACAAGATCATGACCTGAGCCGAAGTCCGACACTCATCCGACTGAGCCACTAGGCTCCCCAAGAATTCTGTCCTCTTTGAAATCCTTCAAAGATGTCCCTTATAGCAATGGTGACCCCCTACTCCTTATTCTCTTAGAGCACCTGCTTAAAATAGATTCTTGGGCCCACCTAGATGTACTAAATAAAAGTCTGGATTCTAAACAAGCAAACACCAGGAGATTTCTCACACATACTAAAGCAGATGGCCCACTCCAGTGGTATGTAGTCCTCACTCCTTGGTTTGGCACCATGACCCTCTGCAGTCTGGGCTCCATAGCTTCAGCTTTTTATAACAGCAGTTCCACCAAAACATCTGCTCTTTTCCCCCCTTCACACAAGCCTAGCCAATTCCTAATCCTCTAAAACTCAGCCCAATGTCACCTCCTCCAGGAAGCCCTCCTTGACCCTCAGGGTCTGTGGTGCTCTGACAGTCCTTGTACTTGTCAGTTTTTTTCACATGGTTTGGGACAGGCTGTAAGTGCCTCAAGGGCCTGTATTGTGTCTGACTCATCTCTATTCCGAGTGCCTAGCTCAAGACCAGTACAGATAAGATACTTAAAAACTCTTTACTGAAGGAAAGGGAAGGAACTCTGAGGCACAAATTCTGTCTTCTGGTGGATCCATTGAACATTGAAAGGGTAGCACTTTGGAGAAGGATCTGGATTTACAGCACTTCTCTGCTATGTACAAATGTGTTTATGTTACCTCTCTGAGCCTCATTTTCCTTATCACTAAAGTAGGGATAATGTTTCCTTTTCAGGACTACTGTGAAGGTTAAAGGGTTTAATGAGATAAAGTGAGATGCTTAGTTCAATGGCTGGCACATTTTCATTGTATAATAAATCATTGGAGGACTATCTTCTGGAAGGGGAGCGAGGCTTGTTCTGTACAGCTGCAGAGAGCAGAAGTAGGCCTGATGATGGAAGCTGCCGGGAGACAGACCTCAGAACTAGGCCCGATGTATGGAAGCCTTAGGAAGTGGTGAGTGTCCTATCACAGGAATATGCAAGCCAAGGGTAGATGCTCACCTGTCAGGGCTGATGCGGAGATCTCCACAATTCTATGTGAGAATTGGGGTCAGAGGTCTGTGTGGTGAAAGATGGGAGCCCAGTGAGGCTTTTCTATTCAGTGCTCTCCATAATTCATCACCCATTCAAACAATACTGAGAGTGGGCTGAATCTGACAGGTTCTCTGTCATTTAGGAGCTCACATCTATGACGTGCCAGATGCTCTAATCCTCTCAGCAGCCCTGAGAGTTTCTCAACTCTCAGAAAAAGTGGCTTGTCAAGAGACAGACCCAGAGAGTAGTGCAGCTGGGATTAAAATGGAGTCCTGCCCATTTCCTGACTCCTTTTCCCACTTCCTGAGGCTGCCCATCATCCAGATGTTGAAAATTCTTTGCATTATCTGGGAGATCCCAAAACAGCATCCAGGGCTCTTCTGGGCACCAAACAGATGCTGATGAACAAGAGTTAAAAGGCTGAGGTCAGCTTCAGGAAGTTGTGGTCTCCCTCAGATGCTCTGTGCCCCAAGGTTCTCCAGTCTGGGCCATGTGGAGAGCCTGGGAGAACATGCTGAGGTCAGATCTTACTGCTCACGTATGTAGCCGAGCTGCCTGGGCCTCGACTTTCTGACGGAACTTGAAACCCAGCTAGGTTCCATCAGCTCCAAGAATAGCAGCTGACCCTGCTCTCCCTGGGCTGGTGGCCTCCAGTCAGGTTCTAGGAGGCCCCAGCAGACACCAGACATCAGTGGCAGCAAACTTTGACTGTGAAGCTGCTCTGGGCTCGAGTAATTATGACTACATTTATGAAGGGCCCTCTGTGTACAGGGCACCTTCTGGAGGAGGGGACATCCTTCCAGGGACGTCTAGGATGTTGGTGAGGAAATTGGAGCTCAGAGATACTGAGAAATTGCCCAAGGTCACAACAGTATGTAGCAGAGCAGGATTTGAACCTGAGCTGCCTATGCCAGTGACCCTACTTTTGTGAAGAAAGAAGAATGTTCTTGAGGCCTGAGAAGAATCTTGGGCAGAGGTGATAAATGACATTAACATTCAGAGTGGAATTACTTCCAGCAGGGTGGGCCCAGGCACTTAGAACCACAAAATCTGAGAACCAGTAGAGATCCTGGAGAGCAACTCCATTTGCTTGAGCCTGTTTCCTCATCTATAAAATGAGACTCACACCCACATGGCAGGTGGAAGAGCATAAACATAGACTTTGGAGCCAGGCACATGTGGATTCGAATCCTGACTGTGACATTTTCTAACTATAAGACCTTGGGCAAGCCACATCACTGCCTCTTTGGATTGTTTTCTCATTCATTTGTTCCACAAATGTGTATTTTTTTTTTAATTTTTAATTTTTGTTTGTTTGTTTGTTTATTTATTTATTTATTTATTTATTTATTTATTTATAAGAGAGAGAAAGAGAGCAGAATCTGTGGAGAGGAGCAGAGGGAGAGGGGGAGAAAGAATTCCAAGTAGGCTCTATGCTCCATGCAGAGCCTGATGCAGGGTTCAGTCCCACGACCCTGGGCTCATGACCTGAGCCAAAATCAAGAGTTGGACTCTCAACTGACTGAGCCACCCGGGTGCCCCCCACAAATGGCTTTTGAACACCTACTGTGTGCCAGGCATTATTCTAGTAGTTGGGGATACATTGTAGAAAAAAAAAAAAAAAGACAAAAATCATTACCCCTGTCAAGTTTAAATTCTAGAGTTCTGAAAAATATCTCATTAGATTGTTGTGAGGGTTAAACCAAGGAATGTACAAAGGTGTAATGCATCTGGGAATGGTGCCTGGTAAATAAGTGCTCAATTTAATGATATCATTATGATGTGAACATGCCTGGTCAGTGCTCAGTAAAATAACATTTAATTTGATACTGAATTCAGCCATTTCATTTAATACACAAGAAAACAGACTGGAGAGGACATGAAGTGCTGTCAGTTGCCCAGCAAGATTATGATAGGTCCCCAGCACCTAATCTGGTATTTGTACTGTTATCCACTAAATCCATAGGGCTGCCTCTGACAAAGGGAGCTAGTGGGGAAGTGGGCAGATTGAATCTTACAGCCAGTAAAGTTCAAGGTAGACTTATAGCTAATTGATGGATTCCAGAGCTCAAGTGGGCTTTAACTCTTGGTGCCAAATGCTTCCTGTGTTTCTCAGGTGTGCCAGGAGCTTTCCAGGCTCAGCTTCTTGTGTGCGTGGCAGGATGGGCTGAAGGTGGGGTGGGGTGGTGAAGAGCCATAGTTAGAAGGTGCTGCTCAGGGCCAGTTTCATGAATGTGCCACCTGTGCATTTTCATAGAACCTTATGCTTGGTTTAATTCTCTACTGTCACTACCTTAAAATTCTTAATTTCTTAACAAGGACCTCTGCATTTTCATTTTATTTCACTGGGTCCTACAGATTATGTGGTTTCTTTATGTAGGTGCTGTGCTCTGGGGTGGGAAGCAGCAGCCCCCAACCTGCAATTGTCCTGGGACTGGTCAGAAGCTTATCGATCCCTAATGGGCCAATGACTGAGTCATCAACAGACAGGAATGAGGCCGGACCAAGCCCCATCATGCAGGTCTGGCCTGTGAATGAAAATCTCTAAGAGACTGGAATGGGGCAAGGAAGAAGACAGGCTTTCAGGAGATTCTAGGGGCATGTTCTGAGGGGGATTTCAGCTCAGTGAGAGAAAGTGTTTCCTAATATTAAGTCAAAATATAATCATAATGTTTAAAATATACCTCATTAAAGATGTAAAAAATATAATAATGGCAGCTAACATCAACTGGGTACTTACTATGTACAAGGAGTTCTGCTAAGTACTTCATTGAAAATGTGAGGGATCAGGGCTCCTGCCTGGCTCAGTCAGTAGAGCATACACTCTTGATATTAGGGTCGTGAGTTCAAACCCCAAACTGAGCATAGAGCTTATTGGGAAAAAGAAGGAGAAGGAGAAGGAGAAGGAGAAGGAGAAGGAGGAGGAGGAGGAGGAGGAGGAGGAGGAGGAGCAAGAGGAGGAGGAGGAGGAGGTGGAGGAGGAGGAGGCGGCGGCTAGCAGAGTGGTCAAGAACACAGGCTCTGGAGATGTACTGCCTGTGTTCACTTCTGGCTCCACCACTGATGGGCTGTATGATATGGGGCAAATTACTTGACCTCTTTGTGCCTTCTTTTCATCAACCGGAAAATGGGGATAAAAATGGTACCTACCTCCTGCGGTTATTTTTATTAAATGAGTTTACATGTGGAAGACACTTAGAACAGTATGGGACGTATGCTAAGCACTGTATGTGTTTATTGTTTTATTTAATGGTCAGCATAATCCTGTGGTATAGGTATTGTTCAGCATTATTTTCATTTAACAGATAGATAAACTGAACCTTAGAAGAGGTAGATGGCTTGCTGACTACAGAGTTGGTAAGTGGTGGAGCCAACAACTGTCAAGGAAGTTTCAGGGAGAACCCCCCCTTAGGAGTTAGGTCAGACATGGTGACCATTATGCCCAGTGCATAGACCAGAGTAGGCATCTGGTGAGTTTTTGGTAAACTAATCAAGTATTTATTATTTTTTTTCTCTCTGAGATTCTCAGGGAAATGTGCACTCTGCCTGGAGAAGGATTCAGGAACCCTACTGCTTGGGATTTCTTACCGATTGTTGGCCTTAGCATAGTTAAGTATCAAGTGTGTCTCCCTCCAAGCCTTCTGAAATAATTGCTGTTTGCTTCCTCCTTTCATCCTGTGGGCACTACCCAGGCTCCAGTCTCATCATCTCTGGACTCTGAACCCAGTACCACTGTATACTAATCCTGGTCTCTCACACCTGCAGAGCACTTCACAGTGCACAGTGTTTTCACATTCAGCGATTCATTGGTCCGTGTGGCAAATAGCTCAGTACTCATGGCAGGCCTCTGCACAGACCCCAGCTGGGCAGGGCTACCCCCCAACAACAGGACAGACTGTGTGGGAGGCATGTACAGTCTGGACACTGAGGGAGCTTGTGAGCTGTTATTCTCTAGCTGGTGTGTGGGGATCCTCTAAACCAAGGAGTGGACTGAGAAGGGAAAACCCTCAGCAGGGTATGTTCATGGCCACTCACACTTACGACCTCAGACTCAGATCCAGTGCTTGGGAAGAACTATCTGAAGATGGGCAGTCTCTTAGCAACTCTAGAAGTTTAGAAGGTATGCCTTCAATGAAATTGGAACTACAGAGGGCTGGGGTCCTAACCCTCATCCCTGCTAGAGAATATCTTTCCCAAATTGCTATCAGCTTATAGCCAGGATTGCTGTAGGACATACAGTGGAGTGCCAGCATACCTATATTTAACAGCAATTAGAGCAAACACTCTGTGCCAGGTACTCTTTCAAGTGTTCTATGAATATTAACCCTTAATTCTCACAACAACCCTATGGGGTAGGTACTATTTTTCTGACTTACAGAAATTCAATTTTACTTGTGAGTGAAAAGAGACAGATGGGAAGAGAAGGACCGATAACATATTAAATATTAATTCATTCACTCAGCATATTCCCCAGAAGAGTGTGTTAGGGGAGAGGTAAATCTGCTGTTCCTTCCATTGGTATCAGCTCCTACATGCCTCATAAAATCCTTGGTGTGTGCTCATTTTGCCACACCGTATGTGATTCCAGTGTTTAAGGCAAGACAGTCTCTTCAGATACACCACCAAAGAAACAGCAGTCTTTTCTGTTGCTAGGGGATAATTGGCTGTGCTATTGAGAGGTGGGTTCTGTACTTTACTTCTTGAATGAGTGTAAGGCTTTCCAAGGATAATTTTATTTATCTTTCATATTTATTTAATTATTTTATATATTTTATATATTATCTTATATTTATTTTATTTATATATTTTATTTATTTTTAATATTTTATTTGAGAAAGAGAAAGAAAGTGAGTGGGGGAGAGGGGCAGAGGGAAAAAGAGAATCTTAAGCAGGCTTCACGCTCAGCAGTCCCGCAATCCTGGGATCATGACCTGAGCCGAAATCGAGAGTCAGACACTCAACCGACTGAGTCACCCAGGTGCCCCTCCAAGGATAATTTTAATTATACATGCTACTTTAGAATCTTACCATAGGTAATCTCTGACTGACCGATAGCTCACAAATAAGGTAATCAACCATCTCAGTTTGTCTGGGACCAAAGAGACTCATGGGGCACAAGACTTTCAGTGTTAAAACTGAGAAAGTGCCAGGCCAACTGGGATGAGTTGGTCACTCTACTACAGAACACATCTCTGGGTCTATTGTGAGGGAGCCCATTACATCATTCTTTAGGAGGATCTCAGGAGATACTCTTGTCTGGTCTTCATACCAAGAATAGTTGTATGTCCCCTAAAGAGTAAGTGGTTTGTTTTTATCTCATGAACACTGTGAACTGTGTAAGTGAACAGGTTTCCCTTTTTGCCTTGGCTGCTGGAAGTCTTAGAGCTAAATATGTGGGATACAAATTTAGCTGTTGTAGGTCACTATGTTCTGCAATTTTTGCATCATTCCAGGCTCCGCTTTGCCCCTACCATGTTTGTTTGTTTTTTTTTCAGTCTTATCCTATCTTAAACTTAGATCTTGTTTTATTTTAAATGTCTTTCTGGATTAAGGCAGGGTAAAATTAAGCAGTTCTTAGCTTAGAGTCCATGGATCCTGCTGAGGGTTATTGAAAATCTGAAATGATACACAAAATGATATGTATGTATACATTTTTTTCCTGGGGAAGAAGGAGCCAGAGATTTTAAGAAATTTCTTAAAAGAGTTTGTGTTCTCCAAAAATTTAAGAGCCAGTGGTGTAAGTGAACCAAGAGACAAATAAATGGTTATAGTAGAAGGAAGTTGGAGGATTGAAAGTTCCAGTTGTGGTGCTGGTATTTGAAAATGTTGGAGTGCTGGTATGGAGGAATGTTGGTGGAGCAGAATGTTGGAATGGCAGAGAGAGGAATGTTGCAGGGGTGGAATGTCACCCATAGGGAATGGCAAGGTGACAGAATGTAGTGTGCTGGAACATCCGTGTGTTAGAATATTAGTATGTTCTGGAATGTTGATGTCACTGGGTCCCTAAAACACCGCCTTCTAGATGTCCTGGCATCCTTCTTGCTTAGTTTTACCTCAGTGTTGAGCCTCTGATTCAGACTCTGATTCTCATATCCCCAGCTTAGTGGCCTATAAGGGCCCAATAAAGACCTAGTTGGCTGCTAGAGCTTCTCACTTATGGGCATCTGGCTGGCTCTTGGGCTTCTGTCAGCTTCACACTGAGATGTCAGGGCCTGCACAGAGACCATGCCAGCCTGTGGCTACTGTATGTCCTTTCTTCTAGGGTAGCCTGACTGAGCTGCTGGCCAGCAAGCTGCCTGCAGATGGGGCTCTCACTACTGGAGTTCACCTTCTGGGGACATTAGACTGAAGGCAACTCAGGATCCTTGTAGTTGGTCAGGAGCAGGGGAAGCCAGGTCAGAGTTAGTTGGGGGAGAGTTGAGGCTTCATTATCAAAGAAACTAGATCCAAAGGCGAAATCCAGGAGTTGGGATGGAACAGAGACTGATATCCTCGGCCTGGAGTTTAGAGTGCGAATAGAAGAGGAACTGGGGAGAGGGCTGCATTCCTGGGTGTTCTCTCCTCCTTTTTCTCCATCCATTCATTCAGTTGGCTAACATTTGCTGACTCTTCTCTGTGGCAGACTTTTCCATACCCTGGAGTTAACAGTCTCTAATGCAGGAGACAGGGGCATATTCAATGACAACCCAGTGTGGTCACTGATGTAACTTACATAGGAAAGCTGTAGGGGCTGCAGGAGACCAGAGTAGGTTCCAACCCAGCGTGAGAATCAAAAATTTTTCCTAGGGAAATGCTATCTGAGCTGACTCTGGATGGAGTCAGGAGGGGTAGGAGGAGGGGCAACTGTGTGGAGGGAAGTCTGCCTCAAGGGCCAAGGCACATGGAAATTTCCCAGTGTCTAGGTGTGGGCCTTAGATGAAGGCGCTAATGATCACAGACTGTCCAGCTCTTTGGGCCACACAAGTTTGATCTTGTCCAGGTCTAATCTAATTGCCTTCAGATCCCTCTCTCCAACTATTCTAATAACCCACAAATTTAAGTCTGTGTCAATCAGTTCCAACCAGGATGAGATAACTGGCTCTCAATGTTTGGAGACATTTCCTGATTATGAGAGAACAGGATTTTCTGGAGGTTCAAAGCCTCCTACTTCTCAGCCATCCTGCTGCTTTTTTCTGGGCCCACACCTAAGCCTTATCCCAACAGCTGAGTGCGCCATTTAACTACCCTTCTGTCCATTTTAGTTACCTCAAGTTTAAAATGAGCTCCATAATGGTGTGAGCAAAGCTCACTAAACTGGGAGGCAAGACAACTGTATTCAAACCCTGGCTCTTGTACAGAGGCTTTATAGACAGTGCTGTGTGAGGTTGGGCAGGGCACCTCCTCTCTCTGGGCCTCAGCTTTCCCATCAATAAAAAGGGAGAAGGCTTGCAGAGTCTTGAGGCCTCTTCCTGCCTTGGCATTTGTGTCTGTATTGAATCTTGAATGTCCTGCTTTCAGCTTGCTCCTTTGAAGTAAAGGCCATGTGTTAGAGCAGACCCTGGGAACAGGAGACCTGGATATGATTTGGGCTCTGACTTGCTTTGGAAGTCACAAGTTCTGAGCTTGGAACAGTCACTAAACCTCTCTGAGGCCCTGTGTTCTCATTTTGGTAAACTGAAGTAATACCTAACTCACAGAGGTTTGTGAGGCTCCCATGAACTAAATAAATAAAGGCAATATGATGATGATGGTGATGATAATCTGTCTACACTGGAGTCCGTCTCTTGGGGTAAACTACAATTGTGAGTGTTGTTAGTGGCCAACTCCAGAATCCTAGGGAATATGAACAAGTCTTTGAAAGCCTTCCCCATGGCTGAGCAAACATTTCCCAGCAATAGCTACTACTCAGGGGGAAAAGGGAGTTAATATTTCCTGACTACCTACATCCATTCTTTTTATTCCATTCCTGCAAGGTGAGTGTTAGTGACCTGCTGGGTGACCAGTAAATAAACCCTTCAGAGACAAATTCTCTATAAAATGTAATATTACCTGATTCCAAGATTGCTAAAGGCTTGAGGCGCCTGTGTGGCTCAGTTGGTTGGGCATCCAACTTCAGCTCAGGTCATGATCTTGCGGTTTGTGGGTTCAAGCCCCACATTGGCTCTGTGCTGACAGCTCAGAGCCTGAAGCCTGCTTTGGATTCCGTGTCTCCCTCTCTCCCTGCCCTTCCCCCACTCACACTCTGTCTCTCTCTCAAAAATAAACATTAAAAAATTTTTTTGAAAAAAGATTGCTAAAGGCTTTAGTGGACATTGGATGTTTTTGGCTGCCCAACATCCAGATACTTTTGTCTGTTTGGAGGAACTCCAAGCTATACAGAAGCTGAAGGGGGCAGCAACTCTTCCCCTGACCCATGTGGATCTGGACTGAGCCAAGCTGATGCCCTCACCTGAGCCTTGAGTCTGGTGGGAGTTAGGCAGAGGGGTGAGGACAGAGATTATGTCGGGAGGCTGAGGTGAGGACAAGAGCCCAGTAGTGCCATGGTGAGCAGCAAGTGGCAAGTAGCATGAGGTGAGGTCTGTCCTAAACAGTTCCTGTGGAGGACTTTGGCTATGCCCAGTTACCCCTGAATTCTATCTGGCCCTCTAGTCTCCTCATCATTTCAGTGAACCATCCAACAGCCTTCCAATAAAGCTCCTTTTTGCTTAGGTTTGCCAGGGATGGTTTCAGTTGTTTGCAACTGAGAATCCTCACTGATATAGAGTAAACCATGTAGCATGCCAGACACAATGCCCATTATATACTAAGCACTCAAAAAAACCACACACACACAAACACACACACAGAAACTAAGGTTCAGAGAAGTAAAATGATCTGCCTGAGGTCACATAGCTAGGCAGTGGTGCTGGTAAGGGGCTAACCATGAACATCTTTCTAGCACATTGTATTTAGATATCAGTTTACAGCACAGCATGTAATTCTTGAACAATTTATTGTTGATACATTTTTTCAGAAGCTTCAGAACACCCTGTGAGGCCCACAGGGCCATAATACTCTCTTTAGACAAAGAGGAAGGTGCTAGCTTAATGTAACCCTATTATCAGTAGTGGCCTGGGAGCCGGATCTCACGTCTGTGGCCCAGAGCTGGTATCCTTGTGGTGTCCACATATATAAGCTCACATGCACCCATGCTGTGGACCTAGTGAAGCAGCCCCATCGGAATACATGGGAACCTGGTGCATTAGCCACCTGGGGTGAGTCAGCAGCCAGCTGCCTCTGAGGCCATCAGAGAGGAACACCACGTACCAGAACCTACAGAAAGGAATGCTCCTGTAGCTACATGCTAATGGTGTGAGGGAATAGGGGGGATGGTGCTTGGGGTATGGGGTAAGGGGGGCTACAGGTGGAACCATCCTAGATTGGGGCCTCTTCTGCTGGGCCTACTAATTGAGGGAAGTCTTGATTCCTGCAGTGTTGGCAAAGTGGTTTAATTGGACCTAATGGAAAAATATGTGTGATGAATATGGATCATACAGGTGATGAGGCCCCAAGGAAGGTTGGCTGGAGGAAGGGTGATAAGCTGAAGACAGGTCTGAGGGGAATTAGGCTGTGGTTCCGTGGGTGAGCCCAGACACTGGACAGCAAGGACAGCTCCTCCTCCCCAGGGGCCTAGAATGCTGACCTGGGTCTTCACCCTGCCTGGCTTCAGACCTTGCCTTCACACCTGCATGGAATCAGAGAATGTCAGACTCACAGGGTTCTGGGATTAGAATCAGGCTCAGGATTCTAGAATTGTAGACCTTTAGCATCACACATGTTAATCATGGAAAAGTTCAGAATCTAACAATCTGAAAGTTGGAGGCCCTTGGGAAAAAATTTAGGCGATCCTTCTTCAGCCTTCATTTAATAACAATAAATAACACATCTGGTGAGCTTAGCTTATCACATCTTCCCAAGTCCTTTCACATCAGCACAGCCATCACACAGGAGGGAGTGGTATTCTTTCAGGTTGAGTAATGTGCACAAGATCAAAATGAGCAGGTTGGGACTGGAACTCAGCTTTGCAGGATGAATTCTCTTTTCCATATGCCAAGGTTTTGATACCCTTGTCTGTTAAAGTTATAGGAGCACTTAACTACTTGGCAGAATGTGTCAAAATTCTCAGGTGTTTGTTGTGTAAACTCTGCATGGTCCTGTACTGGCTTTCTTAATGCATTCTGGAAAATCGCAAGGCTCTGAGATGTGATGCTCTTTTGTTGCATCTGCATAGTCAGGGCGGGTACATTCTGCAGTAGCTTGTTGGCAGGTTTTATCATCTAGCACTATTTCAGTTCACCAAGGACTTCAACAGCTTACCCAAGAATAGATTTGAAGTCACCAATGTAAAGACTGAACTTCACGTCACTCCAGGTTTAGTCAGAACATGTTCTGAATTTCTTAGAATAGAAAGTTAAACTACCAAAAATGCGGAAAGAAGGAAAAAGGAACAACAGGACTCTCTGGATAGGAGGGGTGGTTGTGGTGAGGTCAAGGTGCGCCCCGTGCAGGAAATGAAGTGTGTTTGGGACTCTGCTACTAAAAGGCTGTGGGTAGCCTGGGGCAGGTCTCTCCCCTTCTCTGGGTCTCAGTTTTCCCCGATTTCAAACGGGGATAATAATTCCTGTCCTGGGGAAGTTCGGGCTTATCAGCCCTGAGGCGAGTTAGGGGGGAGATCTGCAGCCACAGAAGAAAGAGCTGAGAGAGATGGAGAAGGGGGAGGGGTTCAGAACAGCAGGGAGCTGTGAGGGGCTTACGGTCTCCATGGTAACGCACAGCAGCCTGGAGGGAAGGCGGGGCTTGGGAACCCTCGCTGGAGGTTTTGAAAATGAACGTTTCACAAAGGAAGCTCCCTCCGCTCCGGAGAAAGGCCGCCGAGATACACGTCTCGGCCCTAGAACTGCCCTCAGCGAGGGCTGCGCCGTGATTCTTGCCCCCTGTTGTCAGACTTGGAGAACAAGGCCCAGGGAGAGGACGAGCGTAGCCAGCTAGTCACTGGCAGGGCCCGCGTTTGAACCCAGCTGTCCTGACCTGTAATCGGTGCCCTTCTCTGTACCAGAACATTGTTTCTCTGAACCTTGGTTTTCCCGGTTGTATAATGAGACAGCTGATAGGAATAGGTCTCAGAGGGCCCTTTGAGCTCTGACAGTTTTCAATGAAACTATTAGCAAACACACCGGAGATGGTGAATGCTAAGATGAGGATCATGTGATCTGATCCCACATGGGGCCACCATGTGGCCCACACATTGTCTGATTTGTCTCTGAATCCCCCACCCCAACAAATGTGGGGTGAGCACTGGTATTTGTGGAACTGATGTAGAGAAATGTTGGGATTTGGAGCTGACGGCCAAGAAAGAATTCTTGAGATGATTTTGGTACAAAAAGATGGTTTTGTTAAAGCACAGGGACAGGACCCATGGGCAGAAAGAGTTGCACTGGGGTCATGAGGAGTGGCTGATTATATACTTTCAAGTTGGGAGGGGGTTAGGAACAGCCCAAGCCTCAAAGGTATTTTGGAAACAAATTTTCCAGGACCCTGAGGCGGCTAGCTATTGTTAGGAAAAGGTCATTTATTATTGTTTAGTAAAACCTCAGTTATGAGACTCTTCAGATGTATATGAGTGGGTCATATGCTTGGAGTATGTTTGCCAACATGCATCTTGTGGGGTGGAGATAAAGGAAGTTTCCAAAGGAATGTCTATATGTTTCAAGTAGACTCATAGGATCCTGGGGGGTCACCCTATGATTGCCTTTTTGCCCTTAGCAAATTGTCAAATGGAGGCAGCTGAACTTCTAGAGGACTGTCCTCTGCCTGTCTCAAGGACTTGTCAGTGGGCTGTAAGTTGTAAGGAAATTTCTTTTCTTTTGCCTTTGTTTCCTACATCAGAACGAGTATTTATGCAGATGGACACATTTATTTTTTTGTTCCACAACGTTTAAAGAGCACCTACTCTGTGGCAGGTACTGTGATAGCTCACAGAAACGCTCACTTACTGAGGCCTGGAGTGTTCTGGAAGCCTTGTTGGAGGAGGGCTTCCCAGCCAAGTATGACTTTTCCTCATCCTGTCTCCAGAAGGATGATTTCATTTTCAAGTTTCCTACTGAGCAGTGAGGTACGCAGCTGGACTAAGACCTTTTCTTGGAAAAACTCAGGAAGTTCTGTTGAAGAAGAGGGTGAGGCAGGTGGTCCCTGTCAGCTTCTCCTGAGAGGTCCCACTTTATTTTTTTCTTTCCCAGTTAGCTTATTGGAGAGGTGTGTTGAGGCCATACCTCTTCCTCATCCCTCACCTGGTATGGCAAAACAAACACTGAACCAAGAGTCAGAAACCTGGATTCAAATTCTGACTATCTCCAGCTCAGTGTGTGGCCTTCCGCAGGTTGTTTTCCTTCCCTGGTCGTCATTTGCTAAGATAGATAGATTGGTAGATAGATAGATAGATAGATAGATAGATAATCTTCATAGTGGTGTAATGAGAATGAAGTAGGAAAATGGCTATGAAATCCTTCCTACCTCCTCACCAGAATCCTATTTATCATTTACTGTGAGCCAAACATTTTACAAACATCTATAAACTGAGCAGCAATCCTGCAATGTTGGTATTTGTTATCCAAATTTAACACATAAGGAAACAGACTCTTCTGGAGAAGTGAAGAAATTTGTTGAAGATCATACATCTAGGAAGCCACGGGATCAGGATCCAGACCCTAGTCTTTCTGATCAAAGTATAACTTTAACAGCAAATTCCTTGGAATCTCCATTCCAAATGACATTCCTCCACCAAATGACATTTATTGAGTATATACTGTGAATTAAGTGGCAGCTGGGGATAGATTAAGGAATAAGACAGTATCATTCAGGGTGTCAGAAGGAAATAGATGGCATTCTCAAACTGGGTAATCTGAAAAGGGTTTATATATATGTATATGTGTGTGTGTGTGTGTGTGTGTATAATATATATATGTATTATATATATATATACACACACTATATATATATATATATATATATATATATATATATATATATATTAGAGAGAGAGAAACAGCATGAGAGGGGGAGAAGGGCAGAGGGAGAGAGAGAGAGAATCTTGAGCCATCTCCACACTCAGTGCAGAGCCCACTGCGGAGCTGGATCTCATGAACCGTGAGATCATGACCTGAGCCGAAATCAAGAGTCAGATGGTCAACCGACTGAGTCACCCAGGAGCCCTTTGAGAAGAGTTTAATAAAGAGATTATTTAATAGAGGGACAAGGAATAGGGAAATACTCCAGGGCAAGTCGTGTTAGGGCACTGGTAACTACCCTTAGGCCTAAAGGAGCGAGGGTGGGAGTAATTACTAGAATCTGGAGACAAAGAAAGCTGTTGTAAGGGCTACCTGATTGGAATTATATCCCTTGTTACAGGAATTACATCCCTTGGTCCAGAGATGCGGCCCATGATGAACCTTCAGGAAGGAAGCTAGGAAAATATGTATTCTGCTAGGACTTCAGTTGGCCAGACCCTACCAAATTCCAGAGAGCAACCTAGCCTCTTTGTGTAACCCTCTTAAGGTACAGAGCAAGGTGGAGAAGGGAAGAGAGTGGATCTGGAGTGGTAAACGGAAGATATTCAGCACAAAGACAGTTTTTTTCCTCTAAGGAGGAGCTCACAGACCAATGGAGAAGATGTATACACATGTTCACAATTGTGACAAAATATGCGAAAAGACCTGTATTAGTAATCTCTTGCTATGTAACGAAGTACCCCAAAACAAATGGCTTAAGACAATAACCATTTATTTGCTCATGATTCTGTGAATTGGCACTTTGGGCTTAGCTAGTGATTCTCCCCTAGTTGATTTCACCTGGGGCCACTCATGTAGTTTCACTCATCTGGTCCCTCAACTGGGAGCTGGTTGCTCTAGGGGACCTCAGTGGAGAGCTCATATATCTTCTACATGGTCTCATCTTCCAGCTGGCTAGCCTAGGCTCCTTATGTAGTGATACTGCATTCCAAGAATGTGAAAGAGGAAGCTGCAAAGTCTCCTGAGGCCTAGACTCAAAAGTGGCACAATGTCACTTCTGCCACTTGCTATTTGTCAAAGCAAATCAATCACAAAGTTAGCGAGAAACAAAGGATGGGGAAAATACATGCCACTGCTTGACTGAAGATGTGGGAAAGTTCCATTGCACTAATGTAATACCATGTATACATACATACTAATGTAATACCGTGGTATACAATGTAATACCATGTAATACCATGTAGCAATACAGTTAGCATAACCATCTTTCAATTGATGAATGAACAAAGCACTTTCCACTATACTGTAACTGTCTATTTAAGTTATCAGTGTTCTCTAATAGCCTGAGGACAGGAATTTTGACTGATTCATTACCTTGTTCTTAGTGCTCACGATGAGGCCTGGCACACAAAAGATATTAAGTTTATGTTTGTTGAATGACTATGGTTGGGGTAGGGCTGGTGAATGTTCTACCTTGTCCAAAGCCCTTGGAGCCACAAGTAGTATTCTGTGTCTCTGTCTCTGTCTCTGTCTCTGTCTCTCTCTCTTTTTTTTTTTTTTTTTTTGCTTTTTTTAAAGTTTATTTATTTTGAGAGACAGAGACAGTGTGAGTGGGGAAGGTGCAGAGAGAGAAGAGAGAAAGAGAATCCCAAGCAGGCTCCACACTGTGAGCACAGAGCCTGATGTGGTGCTCAAACTCATAAAACTGTGAGATCATGACCTGAGCTGAAAGAGTCAGATGCTTAACCGAATAACCCACCCAATTGCCCCAGTAGTATTTTCTTTAAATATAAAGTTGACATTATAGAACACTTTCTATACCTCACTGAGACCCTTCAAATATTGCCATGATCCATCAAGGTCAAACTCAACACCTACTTTCTCCATAAAGGCTTCCAGACTGCTTATTTTCTTCTATTGTAGATTCTCTGCAACTCTAATGGCTCTTAACCCACAGCTCTGCATTTGCTTTTGAATTCTCTGACTGCTCCCTTGGGGTTTTATGGGTGAAACTTACTTTTCATCCCTAGTGGTGAGTCCCCAAGGGCTGAGCTGCATCTTCTACTCTAAAGGGCTCATCACAGTGCTGAGCCCACAGGATATCCTCAGTCAATATTCCCTGAGTGGACTGTCCACTCTGGATGGCCTTGATCCTGTGAGGTATGAAGAAGGCATGCAAGGAGCCATTCATACCCTTGTTAGTGCTCTGCACGTGAGAGCCTCCCGGGTCTCTAGCACAGAGCAAAACAATGCTCTTCTGGGTTCTGGTCTATGGCCTGGGCCTTGGTTGTACCAGGCTCTGGCCCCTAAGCTAAGTGGGCAAAGACCAGGAAGAACGGAGTCATATATGACAGTGGAATGGCCTCCTCCCCCTGATAAGAGTCCAGGGCCTGAGGCACTTCTTGTGGACATGGGAGCCATCACTGTCCTTCACACTTCTGAGGTTTCAGGAACCAAAGGGGCTGGTGTTCAATAGGCCCCCAAGGCAGAGCTCCTGGTTAACAAATTTTACTTCAGTGTCTTGAAGAATATGAAAGCAAGCTATCACATAAGGTGCCAAGTTCCTTCCCATGCTAAACTCTTTGCCATCACTTCCCTTGCCCTCAGGATAAAGCCTGAGCCCCTTAATATGGCCAAGGCTTCAGGACATGGCCCACATAGCCCTCCAACTTCATCTCTCACCATCCCACCTTGATTCTAGTGTCTACTCAAAGTGAACTATTTATTGTCCCTTGAAACACCATATGCTCATTCCTAGCTCTGGACCTTTGTGTATACTGTTCCCTGTGCCTTCCTTGAATGCTGTTCCCCGTCTTGTACCACAAACCCCCTTTCACCTGTCACTGGGTCCTTCAAGACTTAATTCAGGCATCGCTTCCTCCAAGAAGCTTCCCGAAGCCCTTAACTGTGTTAGGGATCTCCTGTAGATGCCATAGCCATGAGCTCCTGAGGACAGGGACTGGGACTTCATTTAGCCCAGATCCTGGCAGAGAATTGTTGTCAGTCAATGTTGAAGGAATAAACAAATGAGAATGTTTGAGGAGAGGCTGGAAAACCAACTGATAGGAGTATTATAAAGGCGAGTGCAAAGTTCTAGTATTTCTGAGTTCTAAGATTCAGCAGTTCCCTAATTCTTTGCTGAAGATTCAGAATTGGGCTCCCCTTCATTTAGAGCCCACTCCCCAGCTAGCCACCTTCACCCTGTGGCTTCCGAGTGTTTGTTCTCAGGCAGGCACACACGCATGTTCTGAACATAACCAGGAAAGCAATTTACAAGAGATAATTGCTGGTCGATGTGTGCTTGGGAGCAGCGGTGAGCTCAGACTATTTCTGTCTGTGCGTCAGCCCACCCAGCTTCCTTCCTCCTCAACTGCCCTGGGGGTGGGGGGGGGCTCCCACTGCAGAGGGTGGGCAGTTTGTTTCTGACCTCAGACTCAAACAAGCCAACCCCAGTGAAAGCCAGCTCTGAGGATTGATTAAATTCAAAAGGGAGAACCTTAAACGTGGGGGATGGGAAGAGCTTTATGGGGCCTGGGATGTACAGGTCAGCAAAGGCAACACACACAGTCTGTTTTCCACCTATCCCCAACCCATCCATACAGACTCCTGCTGGGATGTTCTCCTAGACCTTCAGGGCCCTGCTCAGTGTGAGGCTGGCTCTTAATCTCTCCAGCTGATTCCTCTTTGTTTTTCCTGGCCAGTCATGCTCAAAAAGGTGGACCCAGAGCAGCAGGAGCAGCATCACCTGGAACCAGTTAAAATTGTGGGGACTTATTCCAGACCTACAGATTCAGACACTCCAAGGTAGGAAAGAGGTGGGAGAGAGGCAGACCTAGCAATCTGTGCTTTAACAAGCCCTCCGTCTGATTCTGATGCAGTCTGAAGTTTGAGAACCACTGCTTAGGCCACTGATGACCACTTGAATTTTTAGAATTTACCGATTATGTCCCCCTGTCAGACCGTGGACAGCCTAAAGGCTGTATTGGATTCTCCCTTGTAACCTCCCAGAAGATCCAGCACAGAAAGTTCAGAGGAAAACTGAAATTTACTGATGGGGATACTAAGGAGAGAGACAGGATCTGTCCTGTGAAAGGTCATACAAAACGTCAGTGACTAAACCTCCCGTCTGTCACCCACTCCCACTTACACACACAAAAAAAGTACCCTAAGCTCTCGCTCCAACATATGACTTGCAGTTCCTGAGATGTGCTAGGCTCTCTCTGTTTTGGTGCAGGTTGTACTCTGAACATTATGTCTTCTGACCTTGTCTCACCTGGAAACTTTGACTCATCTTTGATGATTCAGCTCAGACATCACTTATTCCTCACTCAAACTGCTTAAGGGGCCACCATTGGGCCCACTGCCCTTTTGTGTGCTCTCCTTGCTCTCCATGTGAGCCCCTTGAGGTCAGCAGCTGTGGCTGATTCCTTTTTGTTTCCAGTAACCTGCACAGGTCTTGGCACAGAATAGATGGATGTACATACAATAAGTGGACAAAGGTGCTGGGTTCAGAGTGCTAATAATAAAAGACACATACATACACAAAATAAAATACACATGCATGCACACATGTGCACTCACATAGACATACACGCAGGCACATGTGCATGCACACATACCTACCTATGCGTGTACACATACACACAGGACAACAAATGAAGACCAGAACCAAGGTCTCTTGACTTTCAGTCTAGGGCACTTCTGAAGGTGACTCACTCTGCCTTGCCACTCCACCATGTGCCCTTGGCTGGCTCAGGCCCCATGAACAAATATCTAAGAGTGGCTATTTCACTGTTGCCAAATCTAGCAGCAGTTTATGTCACTCTCAGAAATGTCAAGAGCTGCTTTCAGTGGCCACCGAATCTCCTCGATCCTTACCTTGTGCTCCCAAGGCAAAGCCTAAAGCCATTTGCAAAGTTAAGATAAAGAGAACAGCCAGGAGAGGGGTGGAAGTCAGCCATCCCCCCCTAAGATCCCTTAACAATAAAATTAATAATAGTAATAATAATAATAATAATATAATGGCAATAGCTAATACATAGTGCTTTCCATTTGCCAACACTGTTCTAAGTACTTTGTATGGACTAAGTGATTTAATCTTCCCCCAAACTCTATAAGGCAGGTCCTACTATTATACCTGCTTGCATAGATGAGAGAACTGAGGCACAAATGTCACCAAGGAAGTAAGGGCAGGGACAGGATTTGAACCAGATATTTGGTTCCAGAGTCCCTGCTCTTACTCATTATATTGAAAAACACCCAACTGTAGTTTCAAAAGTCTTTGTAGCACTTTCATATTTATGAAGTCAGAACATAACCATCATCTTATTGAACACTCACCATAACCCAGCAAGGGAACTGAGGCTCAGGGAGAGTTAGGGACTTTATCAAGACCACATGAGGACAGGAGGTGGCTGCGTCTACACTGTGCAGCCTGTGTTCAGTCTGTTAACCATACATTCCCTCTCTTGTTTATTCACTCTTTCATCCAACTAACAAATTAAATGATATTAAATGTGGCTGGGCCCCGTGTACTCTACACTCCCTCTCATTCTGTTCCTTGGGGCAGAGCTGCAGGAGAGGTAGAAGTCACCTGCTTCTGGGTCCCAGGCATCTTTCCAGGGCATCCTAGGTACACCTGCTCTGTGACAGGAAGACCAAGTCAGACTTCTCTTGCTCCCTAAGTCGGGTACAGGGCTCCTCCGAGCCTCCAGAGGCCTCAAGTTTCCCTCTGATTGCATGGAGTTATTACCAACCATTTCTCTGGGACTCATGTCTAAACTGTCTTTGGCCCACAGTAGACCAGGCACAGCAATATAAATGGGTGCAAAGCAAGGCCTGGGTGGGATTTCTGGGGAAAGCCCTCATGTATCCCACCGGGCTCCAAGGTCCCTTTGATCATCCCCACCCCCACCTTTCATGGAAAAGAGGCTCCAGAAAAGGATGATGTAGAGACATTTATTCGATGTTTATGGGGCTGGTCCACATGGGTCTAGATTTGGGACAGGGGCCTCCTCAGGGCTGCCTGGAATGTTGCTGACAGTCACTGTGGCCATGAAGCAGTGCTGGAGAAAGCACTTGGGGTCCATAGCCTGCTCCTCAATGCAGTCCAGCCGTGGGTTCAGGAAAGGGTGATTCTGCCCAAGAGCGCTCACTCCTGGCACTTCCATCAAATTGCCTGTATTCCCACCTTGGCAGTCAGGGGGCGCCTCCTCCTTGGGGTCTGGAAAACAGCAGGCTGAAGGTATGGGGTTTCCTCATGCAGACCTTCCTCCCCCACAGTCCCATACACCCTGGCTAACTTCCCTGAGTGCTTACCTGGGGTAGGACTGTGCTTATAGTCTTAAATTCATCATTTGCTTAACAAATATTTATTAACAACATACTACATCATTCACTAGGAGCTATCAGTGTTTTTTTTTTTTGTTTTTTTTTTAACGTTTATTTATTTTTGAGACAGAGAGAGGCAGAGCATGAACAGGGGAGGGGCAGAGAGAGAGGGAGACACAGAATCCGAAGCAGGCTCCAGACTCTGGGCTGTCAGCACAGAGCCTGACGCGGGGCTCAAACTCACGGACCGTGAGATCATGACCTGAGCCGAAGTCGGACACTTAACCGACTGAGCCACCCAGGCGCCCCGAGCTATCAGTGTTTCTAATGAAGTTAAAGTCTACTCAGGGAGAAGGACAATAAACAATTGTTAGGAAAAATGAAGACTTGACCTTGACCATAAACCCATAAGATAGGTACTACTGAAAACTCATTTTATAGATGAAGATACAGGCTGACTACATAGCTAGCATGCAGAGAAGTGCTGGAAAATTTTAAAAGATACATTATTCTCTTCTTTAAGAATAGATTCACGACTCTCTTCAGCTACTGCTTTATTCTCTCCTCTTCTTATATATGAACTTGAAAGGAGGCTCGCTTGGCCTTAGTATTCCCTATTTCCCATTCATGACTTATTCTGCTGTAATTGACTTAGGTACTTCCCCCAACTTGCCTCAAAATGTTTTGTCACTAAATCCCATGGTCACTTACAAATCCTTGTCTCCCTTGACTTATCAGGAGCATTTGACACAATTGAGCATTCCTGCTTTTTTGAATAAAAAGTGCATCAAGTGTTCAGGGGCACCTGGCTGGCTCAGTTGGTACGGCAGGTGGCTTTTGATCTTGGGGTTGTGGGTTCGAGCCCCATGTTGGAGGTAGAGATTACTAAAAAAAAAAAAAAAAAAAAAAAAAAAAAAAAAAAAAGTGTATCAAGTATTCAAGCCAGAAATGTGAGTCCTGCAGATTCCACCAATCACCATCTTCCATATTCACCCATTTCTTTACATCTTCAAGGCCACCACCCTCGGTCAGGCTTTCATCTTCTTCCTCCTAGACCAGTGGAACAGCTTCCAGTTAGACCCCCTCCAATCTATCCTCTAGGTTGTGGCCAGAGAGAGCTTTCTAAAGTCAAGTGAGTCCACATACTGTTTTTTCTCAAAAGCCTTCAATGTCTTCCCATTACCTGCGTCCTGGGGTGGTATTCAAGGCTCTTCATATACTGGCCCAATCCCCCTTCTCTTTAGCTTCATTACTCTCACCCTTCCCTTAAGAATTCTACACTTTGGGTTACCAAGGTTTTCATTGTTCCCTAAACAGTTTCATTCCTTAACATCTCTGGTTTTTTGCTTATGCTATTTCTTCTGCTTGGGATGACATTTTATACCTTATCTGTCTAGAAAACACCTATGGTTTAAAAGACCCATCGATGGGGGATGTCCAGGAAGAATGATGCCTTCAAAACTAAGGGAAGAGTGAGTTTCAAGAAGGAGGTTGTATTGGACATTGGAGTTGGCTACCCAACATACATCCCACCTCTTCCCACCTGTTAATAGCAATTATATTTGGGTGGTATTGGCCCCATCCCAGCTCCAGTTGTGGGGCCTGGGTGGTCTGAGCCAATCGGGTAATCCCATTCCTTTGCCACATGAATTGGCAATGGGTGCATAGCATTTCCCTGGGCACAGTGATTGGTTTAGGGTTGGACACATGACCTTAATGGTCCAGTAAGAGTAGAGCTCACACCTTCCCCCTTGAAAGAAGGGATAGTTCCCTCTTTCTTCTCCTGGCTAGAAGGAAACAAAAAGCTAGTGGCCCCAGGGACTGCTGGTAGTCAACTTACTACCATAAGAAAAGCCAGCCTGAGGAGTAAGCCAACACAAAATAGAGGGTAGAGCCAAGAGAATCTTAGAGGATGGAGACACAAGCCTAAGGACATAGTGAACTTCTATTCAAACCATCCAGAAAGCCCACCTGACTTTTGGACTTCTCACCCACAGAGCCAATAGATTTCCTTTGTTTTCTTTTGACCTTTCTATTTTTTAACTAATTTAAGACTCATAAGAAGTTACAAAAATAGTAGAGAGTTGCAGTTTACCCTTCACCTAGCTTTCCCCAATGGTAAAATCTTAAATAACCACAGAATAACTTCAAAACTAGGAGACTGACATGGATACAATATGATGAACTAAACTACAAATCCTGTTCAATTTTCACCAGTTTTTATATGTACTTTTTTTTTTTTTTTTTTTTGTGTATGGTACTATCAAAGTTTATCACATACATAGTTATATAATCACTGCCACAGTCAGGATAAAGAACTGTTTAATTACCACAGAAAAAACTTCTTCATGCTATCTCTTTATAGTCAGACCTTCCTCCTAAACCTAACTCCTGGTAACCACCAACCTTTTCTCCATTACTATAATTTTGTCATTCCAGAAGTGTTATATAAATAGAAGTATATAGTATACCACCTTTTGAGATTGGCTTTTTTTATTCGACATAATACCCTTGAGATCCATTTAATTGTTGTGCATATCAATAGTGCATTCCTTTTTATGGCTGCATATGTGCCATTGTATAGTTGTACCATCTGCTCATTGAAGGACATCTGGGTTGTGTCTAGTTTTCATCAATTACAAATAAAGCTGCTATGAACATTCATGTATAGGCTTTGTGCAGACATACACTTTCATTTCTCTAGGATAAACACCTAGGAGTGTGATTGCTGATTTGTATGGTATAGTGGGCTGAATGGTGGCCCCCAAAGATATCAGGTCCTAATCTCTGGAACCTGTGAATGTTACCTTATATGGTAAAGTTTTGCAGATGTGATTGAATTAAGGGTTTTGAGATGAGGATATTATCCTGAATTATCTGGGTGGGCCCTAAATGCCAACACAACTGCCTTTATAAGAGAAAGGCAGAGGAAGATGGACACATGCAGAGTGATGTGAAGACACATGTAGAGTGTGTGATTGGAGTGATACAGCTACAAGCAAAGGAATGCTGGCAGTCACCAGAAACTGGACAAGGCAGGGAATAGATTCTCCCCTGGAGCCTTTGATTTCAATCCAGTGAAACTGATTTGGAATGTGAGATAATTAATACATTTCTGTTATGCTAAGCCACCAAGTTTGCGGTCATTTGTTACAGGGGCTGTAGGAAACTAATACATATAGTAAGTGTATGTTTAACTTTATGAAAACACCAAGCTGATGGATGATGAGAATGGCTGATTAATGATCTCCCACCAACACCTTTTAGAGGGAAAATTGAACTCTTGTCTCTCATTTCCCCCCCGCCCCTTTTTTTTGTCTCTTACTAAACGTACCTAGGTTGTAATATCACCTCTACACTTACCTCATTCACCTCATCTGCAAAATAGGGTTGATAATAACCACTTGGCAGAGTAGTTGAGCTGGTTAAATGGGATAAGGTGTTTAAAGCATAGCACCTAGCACAACAGTAGGAACTCAGTCACCCTTCTGATCAAGCTAGTTCCTCACAAAGTACCAGAGTAAGAAAGTTACAGTCTTTGTTGCATCCTGAGTTTGGGTGATGGGATTGGTGTGGGTGTGATGGGATAGTACAGAATGCCTGAGCAGCAGAAAGAACCTATTTTCAGAAACTCAGGTCCATTCCCACTGTGCTCTTACTAAGGTTCTCACTCCCTACACTGCTGTGTCCCCATAGTCAGATATCATGGCCCCAAGATACAGTGCAATAATCGTAGTCTTTAGAGTCTGGGAGACTGGGCTTGATACCTCAGCAACACAAGCTCACTAGCTGTGTGGACTTGGCTAATTCACTTCCCTTGGCTAAGCCTTGGTTCCTTCTGCTGTAAAATGGGGCTGATGATCTCTCCACATGTCCTACCAGAGAGGGAGACAGAAGTGAAAAGTCTTTCTTTGTGAAGGGTAAAGCTCTGATGAATGTAAGATAGTGGACTTATAAACTGTCTCAGATGCAGATGGGGTGTCTGGGTGGCTCAGTTGGTTAAGCATCTGACTTCAGTTCAGGTCATGATCTCACGTTTCATGGGTTCAAGCCCCGTGTTGGGCTCTGTCCTGACAGCTCAAAGCCTGGAGCCTACTTTGGATTCTGTGTTTCCCTCTCTCTCTGCCCTTCTTCCACTCATGTTCTGTCTCTCTCTCAAAAATAAATAAACATTAAATTTTTTTTTAAACTGTCTCAGATGCTGGAGAAATGAGAAGCTCCTGGTTAAACACTGTGTATTCAGAAGAAGGAGAGCATAGCACTTAATGAAGAAGGGGAGGAGCTAAGAGCTGAGTTTGGGCAAAATGCAGAGAGAGCTGAAAGCTATCACTTAATAAAAGGTCAGGAAATGCATTTTCCATCTTAAAAATAAGCAAGGGGCGCATGGCTGTCTCACTCTGTTAGAGCATGTGATCCTTGATCTCAGGGTTGTGAGTTCAAGCCCCACATTGGGTATAGAGATTACTCAAAAATAAAATCTTAAAAAAAGAAGAAGAAGAAGCAAAAAGCAAGAACACAACTGCCTCAAACCCTAGGGACTGAATAATCTACCTGGTGGCTGAGCAGTGAAAAGTAGGAGGGTGGTTTTCATTCACACGGCCAAAGAATGAACTATATCTCCTTTGAGTCAGAAAGGTTTGGGGGATAAAACAAGGAGAGGTAAGAGAAGCAGGTCACAAGCAGGAACACCTCACACACCTGGCCTGGCAACACAGAAAGAGTAGGACTTGGGAGGCAGAAAGACACATGTATTTGAATTCCAGTTCTACAGTTTACAAGCTGTAAATCCTTGGGCCAGTCATCTAACCTCTCTAATACCTGGTGTTCACATCTGTAAAAGGGGTGACAATCATTAACCCATTTGGGAAAATTAGATGAGAGAGTGCACATAAAGTTTCAGTGTCTGGCACATGGTGAGGACTTCCCTTTGATGGCACAGGGATAAGGAGAGGAAGGAGGGTGGAGGTTGAGTTGGTTCTGTCACTCACTCACTAGGTGACGCTGGGCCTCAGTCTGTAAAATCCTCATCTGTAAAATGGATAGCAATGAGATCTGTGCTCTGCCCAGTTATTTGAAGAGCAAATGAGATAGTGTATTTAGAGCTAGTTCATTCCTTTTAACTGTGATATCATATTTCATTATTCCTCTACTGATGGACATTTAGTTTATTTCTAATTATAACAAGTTATCATGGATGTATCTTTACAAGCCCCTCCTAGTGCAACTATTTCTCTAAGGCAGATAATTACAGTGGAATTATGGAGTATAGGATGTGTGTGTATATATATATTTTTTTAATTTTTTTTTTTTTAGTTTCAATAGATATTGCCAAGTTGCTCCACAAAGTGGTTGTCCAAGTTATTCTCTTACCAGTAGCATATGACAGGATCAATTCCTCACACCTGAACTTCTCACTATTAATATGATCCATTTTTGGACTTTTGCCAGTGTAATTGATTTTTTTAAGTTTATTTATTTATTTTTTTAGTAATCTCTACCCCCAATGTGGGGCTTGAACTCACAACCCCGAGATCAAGAGTCACATGCTCTTCTGACTGAGCCAACCAGGGGCCCCGCCAATGTAATTGTTTTTAAAAGTTACATCATGGGGCGCCTGGGTGGCTTGGTTGGTTAAGCGTCTGACTTCAGCTCAGGTCATGATCTCATGGTCCGTGAGTTCGAGCCCCGCGTCGGGCTCTGTGCTGACAGCTCAGAGCCTGGAGCCTGTTTCAGATTCTGTGTCTCCCTCTCTCTGACCCTCCCCCGTTTATGCTCTGTCTCTCTCTGTCTCAAAAATAAATAAACGTTAAAAAAAAATTTAAATAAAAAAAAATAAATAAAAGTTACATCATTCTTAAACTGCACTCTTCTGATTATTAGTAAGGCTGAGCATCTTTTCATGTGTATTGAGCATTTGAATTTCTTTTTTTGTAGATTATGTTTTTCTCATTTGTTTAAAGATGTGCCTGTATATTCTGGATATCAACCTCACCTCTACTTTATATATAGTTGATTCTCATAATTCACAGTAGTTATACTCTTTTCTTAACATTTATTTTTTTAAATTTGTTTCTTTATTTTGAGAGAGACTGAGAGCACAAGCAGAGGAGGGGCAGAGAGAGAGAGAGAGAGAGAGAGTGAGAGAGAGAGAATCCCAAGCAGGCTCTGTACTGTCAGTGCTGATCCTGATGCGGGGCTTGGTGCCACAACCACGAGATCATGACCTGAGCCAAAATCAAGAGTCAGACACTCAACTGACTGAGCCACCCAGGCACCCCGCAGTAGTTATATTCTATAAAGTCATCACAAACACTGAATTAATGAATACTGAATCATTGCTCCTGGGGAAATGCTAGGTTAGATTCCTGTGAGCCTCTGGTCACAACAGTTTTGTCATCTGACCAATACATGAATTTACTTTGTGTGTGTTTCTGTTTGAAGACACATTATTTAATATACATTGTTGATTCATTAACATTGAACTCATGACCAACAGCATTATAACTCCTGCCAAAACAAAGTTTAAAACACATGTGTTTTCTCCACAGGGCACAGCAGCCTTCTTATGCTTAGGAACAGTAGACAATAATACTTTGGCACTATATTTGGGGGCCATTTTAAACAGTGAAATTAACAAAAATCACAAAAATGCAAAAAACATGGCACTAAATATATACTTGTTTACAGTATGAGAGCTGAAAACAAGAAGGCAAACAAGTAGCCTTGTTTAACCTCAGCTGGGTATGTGCGTGATGGGCAACTCAAACTGTTTGCTGCTCTGCACATGTCCACATCCACACATGACCTCAAAAACACTGTAAGTATTGATTTTGAGGTTACAGATAAATTTTAGCAAGTACACAATTTCACAAATATCAAATCTGTGAATGAGGATTGTCTATATGTGTGTATTTATTTTTATGTTTCTAATAACTTTGCAGTCCACCACTTGTTTTGTAATGTTATTTATAATGTCTTTTGTCTTTTTAAAAACAATTTTTTTCAGTTCATTTATTTATTTTGAGAGAGACAGAGAGAGCATGAGCAGGGGAGGGGCAGAGAGAGAGGGGAAGAGACAGAATCCCAAGCAGGCTGCACGCTGCCAGTGCAGAGCCTGACACAGGGCTTGAACTCACAAAACTGTGAGATCATGACCTGAGCCAAAACCGAGAGTTGGACGCTTAACTGACTGAGACACTCAGGCACCCCACTTTTATCTTATTTTTATTTCATGTCTATTTGGATTTGATGAAGGCAAATTTGCCAATTTTTCCCTTATTTAAGAAAATTTTTTTAAGTGTTTAATTCAAATTCCTACATTTTAATCAGTCTGTTTCTGGACTCTTTTTTAATCTAGGGTTTTTCAACATTGGCACTATTTAATTTTGGGTTGCATAACTCTTTGTTGTGGAGTGTTGTCCTCTGTATTGTAGGATGTTTAACAGCATCCCTGGTCTCTATCAAGAGATACCTTCCCCAGTTGGAACAACCAAAAATGTCTCCAGACATTGCCAAATGTCCCTGGGGGGCAAATGTACAAATTAGCACTGCATTGCTAATTCTGTCTGTCAATTGCTGTGCCAATATCAAGCAGACAATATATCTTCTTAAAATGTCTGTTATCTGATAGGGTAAGTCCCTCGTCTCTTTCTTTTCCCTTTTTTTTTTTTTTAATTTTTTACTGTTTATTTATTTTTAAGACAGAGAGAGACAGAGTGTGAGCAGGGAAGGGGCACAGCGAGAGGGAGACACAGAATCTAAAGCAGGCTCCAGACTCCAAGCTGTTAGCACAGAGCCTAATGTGGGGCTTGAACTCACGAACCATAAGATCATGACCTGAACCAAAACCAAGAGTCGGATGCTCAACTGAATGAGCCACCCAGGTGCCCCTCTTCTTTCTTTTCCAAAATTGTTTTGTTTAGTCTCTCCCTTTACTCTTCTACATTAATTTTAGAACTAATTTGACAAATTCCACGAAACACTTTGTTGGGATTTTTATTTATAGATTAATTTTTTAAAGATCTGATATGTCTATGATATTGAGCCTTCCTATCTACATACATGCTATATCTCATGAGATAGTTTCTTTCATGCCTTTCATTAACTTCTCTGATTTTTCTCTGGAAAAGTTGAAGCCTGGGCTGTCTCTGGTCTCCCTGAGCTGTCTGGATCTAGGCTCAGGGCTTTCTTCCTATTTCCTGCCACTGCCTCCCATATTCCTGACTACAAGGGGAGCCAGAAGAATCCTTCCACCCTCATCCCTTCTGCTTTTCATTGCTCAGCAGCAGCAGGATTATTCATTGTCATCAGGATCGGAGAAGGGTTCTTGTGCTGTTGTTTGTTGCACAAGTTGTTAAGTTGGAAAATTAATCTTTTACAACTGAAAAAACCCTCTATCTTCTTCTGAAAGTTAGCTACTCCGCACCTTTCTACGTCCCTGATAATTGCCACCCTTGCTTTTGCTTAGCTTAAATTCCTCAGGTCCTGCCTGGCCTTATTTCCTATGGGGCCCCGTGATAAATGAACCAGTCACTGCATAGCTCTTACTCAGAACTGCCCACACACTTTTACCCATTATTTACTCTAACCTGGAATGCCTTTCCTCCTTTTACCCAACCAACAACTTTGCTAACTCAGCACTCATTCAAATCTACTCTCGTTTGGGTGGGCAGAAGAGCATGATTCAAGGTAGAAAAACATGAGCTGAATTTCAGCCTTACCTTTTAAAAAATTTTTTTTAATTTATTTTTTTAGAGTAGGCTGTCCACCTAACGTGGGGCTTGACCTCAGGACCCCAGTATCAAAAGTCACATGCTCTACCAACTGAGCCAGCCAGGCATCCACTCACCCTTACCATTTATTGGCTGTGACACTTTGAGTTAAGTCATCTAATCTGTCTTAGCCTCGATTCTCTCATCTCTCATCTGTAAAGTGGAGATAATAATACTCATTTTGAGTGTTGTTTGCCAAACTATACAGAAAGATCATTTGCCAGTAGGGACTTGTATCTTTCATAGTACCTTGCAGAGGTCGTAAAAATGTGTGCAATAAAGACTTATGAAAAAGCAATACTGTTTTTTGGGCAGGGGGCCTTTGAGGTTCTAGATGGCCTGTGCTAATGAAGGAAGGGGTAGTCCAAAAATTCAGATTATCGAAAAATAACTATTTAATTTCTGAACAAACTCAGTTTTTCTTATTAATTCTATTTTGGGACAATATTAAAATCAGTTTTCACTTTCTAAGGCTAGAATGAAAACATTATCTTAGCAAATCCACAAGATGGATTAATCTTTGTGTGACAAATAGAATCCTGACTATATCAAATTATTTTGATAAACATTGAGCACATGAAGAGCTTCGGATGAAAATGTTCAGATCATGACCCTCTTAAAAAATGTGTTGCTGCTTCAGGATATTCTAGGAACACTCGTGAAGCAAATATTTCGTACGTCACTTCTAAATATCTCCCCTCTATAAAGGTGCTAGCCTGTTCAATACACGGAAATCCTGAGGCCTATTTCTTACCTGTAGGCTGTAAGCTTAAGCCTGGGTCCAACTTCGTGTGGGGCTTTGAGCTGATGAACAGGTAACAGAGCACACAGGCAGTGAGAATGAAGGCCAGAAGAACCACTGCTGCTATGGACAGGCCCACAAGGGCTCCAATACTGGGGAGAGAAGACAGGAGGGAGCTGAGTGTCGGGAAGGGACTTGGGAGGCAGCCTGTTAGATGCGAAGTATTGTAGATATTATAGGAATCAACTGGCTTCAGCTTTTGTTCTGTCTCTACTTGTCTTAGACTTTCTGCACCTAAGCATGAGAAAGAGCATTAGCTATACGCCAAGTACTCACCATACATGTAACATGACATGCTTCAGTGCAACCACGTAGTTGGGACTCAGTATGTATTCCCCTTCTTCTGTTCGCCTTCCCTCCCTACTTTCTTCAACCTGCTTCCACCCCAGGGAGCTGGAGATGGTCTTAAAGAGCCCTCCCCACGATGCTGTTTCTTAAAAAATCAAGACAAAGAGTAAGCCTTAGTTAAAAATCAGCGGTCCTTCCAGACTCAAAGTAATTTCTGACCCACCCTCCAGTGGGTCATTGCACTGGTGTGGATTCCACATCTAGAATATCTCCTCACTGCTGTTCCTTCACCTCACCATGGCTAAATAAATTATTTAGTCAATTATTACTTTTAAGTTTATTTATTTATTTTGGGGGAGGGGAGGAGGGGCAGAGAGAGGGAGAGAGAGAGAATCCCAAGCAGGCTCTGCTCTTGAGATGCGGGGCTCGAACCCACAAGCCATGAGATCATGACCTGACGTGAAACCAAGAGTCGGACACTTAATAGACTGAGCCACCCCGGTGCCCCTGGCTAAATAAATTATTGAACACCCTGCAGTGGAATCATATAGAGCCATTAAAAACATATTTTCAAATATTATTTAAGGTCAAGAATAAATTCTGATGGGAAAATGTTAAGTGAAAAGACTAGGACACACTACTAAACATATAGCATAATGCCAACTTAAATAAACATAAACATTTACATAATTATACATCTGTAAGGTCGGGTAGAAATACATCAAATTGCTAACAGGCTCTCTCTGGGTGTAGCGCAGGCTGTGGATGTCCTGTCTATGTCCCATTTGGTCTTATAATTATAGAATATTCTGGCCAGAGTTTCAAATGCCAGCATCTGCATCCTTTTGCCTGAAAGCTTTCTTGGGCCAGAACAGTCTTCGTCTGTACATCAAGCAGGTCATAAGTACAGGAAAATTAATGCCTCCCTTCTCCCATCAGCACACAACCAGTGACTGACAGAAATTGGTATATAAATACCCTGGTATACAGATTCCCTGGCATATATTCCCTATATACCCTGGTATATAAACTGGTATATAATTCCTGGTCCTCAGGTGGGATGACTCTGAGGTATAATTTCTGCAATGGCTGGCAGAGTTCAGCAGGTTGAAGCTCCTGTGACCCTCAGTGGTGATACACCATTGTTTGCTTCTACCCTTCCCCGCCTCTCTCCCCCACCGTCTACCGATGTTTTCTAGGATGCCTCTCCATATAAACTACTTGACCTCAAATTCTTGTATCTGAGTCTTTGGGGGCAATCCAAGCTAAGACACCTGATCTCCCATGATTTCTTTCCTTTTTTGTTTCTCTTGTCCCTTCCACATTTTCCACAGTGAACATGCAGTACCTTTTGGTTCTCATAAGTACTTTAATTAAACATTATTTCCTCTTTTGAGATATGCTCACTGTTTATAAGGAAGGCTTGTGCTCCAGTTGGGACCCTATACTTTCCATGGGACATCTGTGGCCACCTCTAAAAGTAGGGTCCTGGGGCGCCTGGGTGGTTCAGTCGGTTGAGTGTCCGACTTCGGCTCAGGTCATGATCTCGCGGTCTGTGAGTTCAGGCCCCGCGTCGGGCTCTGTGCTGACAGCTCAGAGCCTGGAGCCTGCTTCAGATTCTGTGTCTCCCTCTCTCTCTGCCCCTCCTCTGCTCATGCTCTGTCTCTCTCTGTCAAAAATAAATAAACATTAAAAATATTTTATAAATAAATAAATAAATAAATAAAAGTAGGGCCCTTTGAAGAATGGGTGAGAGAGCTGGGGGAATACATCCTAGATTAGCAGTCAGTTAGGGAGCGGGCACTGTCCCTGATGGGCTGTCTGGGAACAGAGGAACCTGCCCCCAAGGATAGAGTCAGGAATGCCAGGGGAAGCTCTAAGGGGGAAATCTGTGCTTGGTGTAAGATGAACTTCAAATGATTAGCATTGTCCCCAGGTGAATGCACTGCCTCAAGAGGTGGTAAGCTCTCTATTATTGCACAGGTTTGTGAAGAACACCTGGATAAGCACACTTTTCAATGAAGTTGGAGTTTCCTGCCCTGGGTGGGAAGCTGAAGAGCTGCTAGCCTTGCAGGATTTCACAGATCTACAAGTCTGAAAGATCACACTGTGTCCTCTAGGAAAGAATTGGAGGGGTAGTCTAACATTTGGTAGGGTTTTTGAGTCGGGCAGTTCTAAGTTCACATCTGGGTTCTGTCACATGTAAACTGCAAAGTCCTGCATCTCTTGACCTTCATTTTCTTTATTTGTAAAGGTTCCTTTCTCACCAGGTGTCCATAAAGATTAAATGAGGTGGTGTATATCCAGTGCCTGACACCCAGTTCTGTCCTGCTGCAAGGCTGCTGCCTTTTGGCTCACATTCTGGTTAAAAAAAAAAAAAAAAAAAAAAAAAAAAAAAAGGAGCTACTGATAGAAGGTGTTTGGAAAGTGGACCAGACATGTGATAGCACCAGCTGCTTCTCCACAGGGAGTCTTCACTTCCTGAGACACACTTTTAAAGACAGCAATTCTCCTTGAGCACCATACAAGGAAACAGTTGTTTACCTGGAGATTTTTATGTTTTTGAGGGCCAACTTTCATGAAAAAGGCCAAATGGAGTCCAGAGCCGAACAAGGTCTCCACCCTGCTATGGTAGGGCTCTGTGGAGCACACCAGAGGGTTGTTTCAGGGGTTAGAGTACACTGATTACCTAGATGTCCTGGGGACCCTCAGTTCCTCTCCTCCACTTTGCAACTGTCTGTGATGTTTATGAACCACATTATGTCCAAGCCTAGGAAGAGTCAGCCCTGCACGCTAAACCTTTCAACTGCTCTTGAGGTCAAAGAATTGGAGGGTCAGTGAGTATCTTTTCAAATGATCTGAGTAGAGCAGGTTATGAGAAAGCCAGGCTAGATTTAAACAGTTGTGCCACAGGACAGACCTGGTCGTGGGGCCAGACAGGCCTGAGTTTTCATCCCAGCTCTGCCACTTGCTCTCACTAGGGCATTCCCAGATAGGAACTCAGCTCCTTGCAAGTTTTCTCATCTGTAAACTGGAGAAAAGATGTGCCAGGGTTGTGAATGTGTGAATTCATCTAACTCTCGGTTGATCCTAGGTACTGTTCTTTAAACCTCAGTCTGCCAATACATTGCTAGATGGTCTTGGACAATTCACTTCGATACTCCAAGCTTCACTTTCCCTACCTATGAACCAGGGAAAGAAACCTCCTTTTACTGAACATCTGCAATATGTATTAGTCACTCCCACCTGCATTATTTTATTTCACTAAATCCTCACAAAAATTCAACGAGATAGGTATTCCTATTGCTATTTTGAAGATGAAAAAAGAGACTCAGAGGGGCGCCTGGCTGGCTCAGTCAGAGCAGTGTGTGACTTGGGGTCATGAGTTCGAGCCCCATGTTGGATGTAGAGATTACTAATAAATAAATAAATAAATAAATAAATAAACAAATAAACAAACAAACTTAAAAAAAAAATACCACTCAGAGGTAATTGCCCTAATTCACATAGCTATTAAGTGGCAGAGCCAAGGTTTGGACAGCCTTCTAACCATCCCCAAAGTTCTATACTGTCTCTATACCTCAAAGGGAGGTCAGCACTGCCATATTTCAGCACCCAGCTCAGTGCTAAGTACACTCAGTCTTCAGCAAATCCTCCATTGTTATACTCTAGGTGCATGACATATCTCTCTGAATGGACTATGAGCTCCTCGGGGGCAGGGAATAATTGATTTCTGTGTCACTATTGCCTAGCATTGCACCAGGCACAAAGCAAAGGCTATAAGGAATGAATGAATATATGGGGGAATAGAGAATAAATTAGTATAATTCTTCAGGTTACAGACAGCAGCCAAATGTGCAGGATCAGAAAACTTGGCCATCTGAAAATGGTTTCAGAATTATAGATTAATCGGTCTAGAAAAAGTGGTATCTGTAATTGTCAGTGGCATATGCCAAGTTGATTTCACCTCTATCTCATTTGGTCCAAGTCAGAAATTGGGGCAATCATTTATCATGCTCTTCATTTGATAGATGCAAAGACAGAGGCTCAGAATGGGTTCTGCAGCAGACTGTCCTTTCCCACCCAGAGGGTATGCAGCCTCCGGTCACATACCTGCAGGAACAGAAAAAATCACTATCTACTGAGATGGCCCACGCCATTTTTGCTGATGTCTGTTTTCCAGAGCAGGCTCAGGATCACGTCCTATTTTCTGGGTGAGGCCTTTAGAGACAGAGAGACACTGAGACCCGTTGCCCTCTCAGCACCACACTTAGGCTCCAGGAATGTCAGTGCTGTCCTACCCATCCCCTTCCCTGAACAGGCAGGGAAACTAAGGTCCTGCGAGTGGGAATCCACCCAAATTATACTTCTATTAATATAGCCTGAGCTGGCTTCTGCTGTAGCATTGTGCCACTGATGAACTTGGAGGCATCTCTAATTCCTTGGTCTTCTGCCTTAGCTCGGGAGTGGAGTACATCCCCAGTACCCACTCCAGGGCCTGGCACAACTAAGTGCTCAGTAAGGGGTAGCTGAAAGAATAAGTAAATATGAGGGGGAAGAAAGTTGAACCTGGACTGGGCTGGGATTGACTAGGGATATAGTATGAGATGAGGAGTAGGATTGGGGCTGAGGTCTGGGTGTAGGGCTGGACCATGTTTGGAGTCAGGGTTGGGAAGAAGAGCTGAGGTGGGTTGCCTGGAGGATTCAGGGGGAGGTTGGGTCTGGTGATCAGTATTGCGGAGTGGGTAAAGTCAGGGATGATGTCGAGCTGATGTTAGGATGGGGACCCTGGTTTGCATTTGAATGAGGGTGGAGTTTGGGTTTCCAGTGATTGTGGGAGAAGAGAGTGTGGTGTCAGGAAGAGGGTTGGTATGTAATCTGGGGCTGGTTTGAGGGTGGTGGAGTATGACGTTGGGAGTAGGGATGGAGTTGGGGTGAGGTTCAAGCTTAGATCTGAATGGGGGAAGAGGTTACTGAGGGAGTTGGGTTGGTGACGGGATGAGAGCAAAGGTCAGGACTGGGCCTGAGGGGCTAAAGGGCCGGTGGGGTCCATGCTGATGTTGGGGTGGGCATTTGGGTGAGGGCTCAGGGTTTAGCCCGCGCTGGGCCGAGGGTGCGGCGAAGGGGCTAGGGCTGGAGTGGGGTTCTAGCTGGGGTTAGGGCCACGGCCGGCCGGTACCTGAGCCACCACATGTAGCTGTGCTCGTAGGGAAAGAAGCTGTGCGGGTCGTCGCAGCAGTACTTGTGGTCGCGGAAGCCGCAGCAGAAGACGGCGGCCGCCTCGCCCCCCGGCCGCGGGCAGCTGAAGCCACGCACCACCTCCTGCTCGGCGCTCACGTAGCTCGTGCAGGCGCCGCTCATCGCGCCCCGCGCCGGGCCCGCTGCCACCTCGGGCCACCAGACGGCTGGGCGAGGGACGAACGGAGACAGCACCGAGCCTGAGAAAGACAGAGACTGAGGGAGAAAGAAACGGAGAGAAGCAGCGAGACAGAGAGAGACGCGGCGAGAGGCGCGGAAACGCAGCGGTTAGAGCTCTAGACTCCCCGAGGACCCAGAGAGGCAGCCTGGTACGCGGACGGGCGCAACGGGAGGGGGCGTGGAGGAGGAAGAGGAGAGGGAGGAGGAGGGCGGAGGAGCGGTGGGAGTGGAGAGCGGCTGGAAGCGGGGCGGGACCCGGAGCCCGAGCGCTAGCGCGGGGCGGGGGTTAGGGGGGCCGGATGGGAGGGAGACCGGCGGAGCCGGGAGGTGGGAGCAGCTCGGGGGAGTCTCCTGGGCGCGGGTCTGTGCCCGCACTTCCCCTACCCGCCCTGCTGCGTTCCCAGGTTATGCACGGGGGTGCTGGGTGCTCAGACAACACAAGTCCAGGGTGGCAGGGTGGGCATGGAAACCACCGCCGTGGATTCCACACTTGGCGCTTGGGCAGCCGCCTGGTGCTGGGCACTGTGCTCGACGCCGGCAGTTTCAGGGCAGTTCCAGGCTAGTGCGCGCCTCCGCGACCCCTCAGTAGCGTCAGTATGGGATGATTCGTACACTACTTAACCGTCACACCAACCCAGAGGGCCAGAGATTTTCAAACCCATTTTATAAATGAGAGCTAAGCGCCAGAGAGGTCGTTTCCCCCAGTCCTCAAGCCCTGAGATTTTAACCTGGGTCTGTCTAGTCCCCAAGCCCTTGTTCTTTTCCAGTGCGCCTCTTTTCCAGTGGACTTTAAAAAAAAAAAAAAATCATTTTGGTTTATTCATTTTTGAGAGAGAGAGACAGAGCGAGCAGGGGAGGAGCAGAGAGAGAGGGAGACACAGAACCCAAAGCAGGCTCCAGGCCCCATACTGTCAGCACAGAACCCGACGGGGGGCTGGAACCTATGAAGCACAAGATTTATGACCTGAGCCAAAGTCCAACACTTAACTGACTGAGCCACCCAGGTGCCCCTCCAGTGGACTTTTAAATATCTTCATCCTCTGACTTCCTTGCCTGTCTCTTCCTTCCTTGAGCAGCTCATTTATGTACTGACTTGTTCACACCCTGATCAGACTCCTTGCCATGCTGGCCTAGGACAGGGGAGCTACACAATGTCCCAAATTATAATTCCACCCCCCCAACCCTCCCACCCCCACCCCTGCCAGGAAGCAAAGCCAACACACCTTTCTACTCTCAGAAGTTATTTATAGATTACAAGAGCAGCATTCTCACTAGGATCAGGGGACCACAGACTGAAGGAGCCATATGTGGCCCTTAGGAATTGCCTGTCTGTCCTCTCAGGGTACACTGGGGAAACTGAGGCTCTGAGAGTTACACAGCTTTGCCCAATCACACTGATCCAGGACTAGAGACTCCTGAGCTTTAGCTGTCCCATCTTATATGCGAATCATGCCCATTCAGCTAGACACGGGGTATTGGGGTTGAAAAATACTTGTGGGGCATGCAACCAGTTACTGAATCACAGCAAGCTTTAAAAAATAATAATAATTGAACAGAATAGAAAAAGTGCACTGCAGATAGTAAAACTAAGTGTTCTTTCATAAAATGTCTCTTTCAGTTATGTATGTATGTATGCATTATAGACCAGATCACAATGTAAAATGCATTTCTTACTTTGAATCAGGTCAAAAAGGCTTGAAAGCCACTGAATCTGACACCTCCCACTGGACAGATGGGCAGGGGCTAACTCAAGATTACAAGATCTTTAGCTCTTTTCATTTTTCACAGGAGTGGGTAGAGGAGGAAATAGTTATTGTGATGCCTTGAAACTCCTCAGTTCCTCCATCCCTTGCTTTGGGTATATGGGGGATATAGCATGGGCATCAGGTGACCTGGGTTCAAGCCCTAGCTCTACTCCTTCCCTGGTTTTTCTGTGTTTCAGGTCACCTTTCTTCATCCAGGCCAGCTTCTAAGACGCTAATGTGTGCCATGCTTTTTAATGTTTATTTATTTTTGAGAGGGAGAGAGACAGAGGGCAAGTGGGGGAGTGCCAGAGAGAGAGGGCGACACAGAATCTGAAGCAGGTTCCAGGCTCTGAACTGTCAGCACAGAGCCCAACGCGGGGCTCAAACCCACGAACCACAAGATCATGACCTGAGCTGAAGTCGGATGCTTAACCGGCTAAGCCACCCAGGTGCCCCTGTGTGCCATGCTTTTGACCTGAACACTGGAATCCCTGAGGGGGTCAGATCTGGGTCTGCCCTTGAGAAACACACAGTATGGTGGGGGAGTCACACAGATGATCATAGGACAGAGCAGTGAAAGGGGAAATGTAGGGACCATGGCCACAGAGGGGTCACCATCTGAAGGACAGAAGAATAATTTTGGAAGGGGTAGTGTCCTCAAGGGTCACTATAAGGTCAAATGTGAAAACTGGAGGGAATCGTTATTATCCCCCAGAAAACATTTCCACTGAGCTATGGATCTCTGCAAACTGGGAGCTGGATGGCATACCCTAATGAAGGTGCACTTTGACCTCTTTATTTATCAGATGGAAAGTAAAGGGGGTGGAGTGGAATCCTGTGGAAAGGAGAGAGGTTTAACTGAAAGGTAAAAAGGACTGTACTCTGACTTTTGGGAAAATTGTGAAGCTGCCAACAGTTTCCAGAAAACTTTTCCAGCCAAGAATTAATTTGTTCCTCCCAACAACCCTGTGGGATGAGCCAAGCAGGGATGATTGTGCCCCTGAGAAATAACAAACCCAATGTCACACAGCAGTCAATGGCCCCGGCATTAATAAACATGATCAACGTGTCTGTTTATCCAAGGGTTCCTTTAGTGGTCTGATGAAGACTTATAGACCACCACCCCCCCCCCATTCAGAAGACTATTAAAAAAAATTTTTTTTAACGTTTATTTATTTTTGAGGGAGAGAAAGAGACAGAGTGTGAGCTGGGGAGGGTCAGAGAGAGAGGGAGACACAGAATCCGAAGCAAGCTCCAGACTCTGAACTGTCAGCACAGAGCCCGACAAAGGGCTCGAACTCACAAACTGTGAGATTGTGACCTGAGTCGAAGTTGGACACCCAACCGACTGAGCCACTCAGGCGCTCCTGGAAGAATATTTTTAACTACAAAGAGTAAATTACTTAGGATAACAAGAATACTAGTTATATAGGATCATTATCGAAATATTTATTTTGTGTCTTTTTTAAACATTAAAAAGCAAGATCTAGGGATTGGTCTATTAACTATTGTAATTTTGAGGTGGTGAATGAGTGTAAATAGTATTTCAAGATATTGCTACTGCAATGCAATACAAAACTATCTAGGATTTCTATTGGTGACAAAGTCACAGGTACTGATAAATAGTACTGTGGCTTGTTCCTTACCTGCATGACAGAAAGAAATGCTAAATTCCAGTTAGAGGTTAGTGAAAACAGGATGTAATTTTTTTTCATTCCAGGTTCATAGACTAGCCCCCACCCCCCCCCCCCGCCCTGAACTCTAACCACGGACCCCCTGGGCTCTGTGGACCATATGCTAAAATCCTTTAGTTTTTCTGGCCTACCTCCTACTGTAATGCTTATTCTTCTTGCAGGCACGTATTGTAGACCTACTAAGTATCAGGAAGTTTTCCATCTTGTGTGTCATACAGTCTTATTCTTCTTGCAGGCACTTATCAGGAAGTTTTCCATCTTGTATGTCATACAGTCCTTGAAAACTTCCTTTGAGATCAGTGTTATTCTTCCCATTTTGCAAAGTAAGAAACTCAGGGAGGTTAAGTGATTTACCCAAAGTCACACAGCCAGTGTGACTCCTTCCATCAATTCCTTCCTCCCCAGCTGAGGTCTGGGGACCAGAGTCTCCAATACCACAAGGGAAAGAAAATACAGGAGGGAAGGGTGAGCAGGGAGAATTCACATTTATGGAGAAAACACTGTAATCTAGAGTTTGTGTTCTGTGCTTTTCATCCTCTCTTTTAACCTTCCCAGCAACCCTGTGTACTATTACTCTCCCGGTTTTAAATAACAAAATATACACATATTCATTATAAAACAACAAACTAGAAATTATAATAAGTTAAAGGAAACAATAAAAATCACCCATAATCTCATCACAGAAAACAAATACTTTGGTATGGTGTCTTCCAGATACACAGATACACACACCACACCTTGGACCCAAACAGGTTAAGTAGCTTGCCCAACTATATGCAAGGAGTAAGTTCCAGTCACCTGCAGTGTGACCTTAGGTCGGTCACTTTTTGCCTGTGCATTGCATTAGGGCAGTAGTTTATATTACTGGAGATGGAAGGAAGCATGTGTCCCCTGGCACCCAGTGAGCCATAACTGGAAGCCTCTCCTGCGTGGCTCTCAAAGCAGTGCCCCTAGACCTCAGCACCCTTGCTCCAGGAACCCAGTCCCCTCAGAGAGGCTCTAGAAAGAAATGGCCCCTCGCGGGGGTGGGCCACGCAGTGCGGTGACCTCAGTCAGCAGCGGCTGAGAGCCCGTGTGCAACCTGAGGTTGAGTATTCACTGCTGGGCTCAGCCGCGTGTGGGCCCCGCGGGCAGTGTCGAGCACCCCTCTCCCCTTGCCCTGCTTCCTGCAGCTGTGCCCACCCTGAACCCATCCCCTACACACCCCCATCCTCACCTTCAGGCCCCCACCGAGCTCTGGGGTCAGCTTGCAGTTCACTGCAGCTGGAGAAGCAAAGGAAGGAGGCACAGGTGCATTATTTCCCTCTAAGTGCCAGTTCCTCTCAGGGCCTCCCCCTTGATGCCCAGTACGAATCCTTCCTTTCCTGTCCATAATGATGCTCTTGTGTCTCATCCTGGGACAAGTGACTTTACCACAGTGGAACACCTTGATGACATCCAGGGACAAATGACATCCAGGGACAAATTGGGACCTAGGCTCAGAGCTCCTGATACCAGCCAAACTCTTTCCTGACTCCAGGTGTAGAGTTTTTGTTAAGACACATTAAACAACATAAAGGATAGTATAAGGACCACCCATGTACCCTCCACTCAGCTTAAGAAATACAAACATTGATCAGTCCTGTTTGAAGCCCCCTGTGTACTCCTTCCTGCCTGCCCTGTCCTCCCCCAGATAACTGCTCTCCTGAATTTAGTGTTTATCATTCCCATGTTCTTCTTCATGCATTTATCACATAAGTATGGATCTTTGAGAAATTGTAGGGAGTTGCTTTACTTGTGATAAAACTTTAAATAAAAATCATACTGCATGTATTCTTCTGGAACCTGTTTTTTTTTTTTTTTTTTTCACTCAGTTGTGTGTTTGTAAACTTTGTACTGATGTGTATGCTCAATCTGGTTCATCCAATTTTGCTGCTATGTAGTTTTCCATTTAGTGAATATGTGATGATTGATTATCCATTTTCTTCAACATTTAGGTTCCTTTCAATTCTTTTATTGCTATACGATGATGCTGCTCTTGAGGGTTTTTTTCTTTTAAAGTCAACTTTATTGAGGTGTAGGGGCGCCTGGGTGACTCAGTTGGTTAAGCGACTGACTCTTGATTTCGGCTCAGGTCATGATCTCACTGCTGTGAGATGGAGCCCACGTAGCAATCCATGCTGGGCATGGATGGAGCCTGCTTAAGATTGTCTCTCTCCCTCTTCCTTTCCCCCCCCCCCCCCCCCGCCCTTCTTCCCTCCCTCTCTCTCTCCCTCTCAAAAAAAAAAAAAAAAAAAAAGATTTTAGTTATTTAAAGTAATCTTTACACTTAACATGGGGCTCAAACTCACAACCCAGAGACAAAGAGTAGTATGCTTTACCCACCAAGACAGCCAGGTGCCCCTCCTTTCTCATTTTCTTAAATGCATTTTTCAAAAAGCAGAAATTAAAATTTTAGTCTAATTTATCACTTTTTTTCTGTTAAGATTAGTGTTTCCTGTGTTCTATCTAAAAAAAATCTTTGCCGGGGCGCCTGGGTGGCTCAGTCGGTTGAGCGTCCAGCTTCGGCTCAGGTCATGATCTCTCGATCTGTGAGTTCGAGTCCCGCTTTGGGCTCTGTGCCGACAGAATGCTTTGGATTCTGTGTCCCCCTTTCTGAATGCCCCTCCCCCACGCATGCTCTGTCTCTCTCTCTCTCTCTCTCTCTCTCTCTCTCTGTCTCAGAAATAAATAAACATTAAAAAAAATTAAAAAAAAATCTTTGCCTACCTCAAGATAGCAAAAATTTTCTCCTATGTTTTCTTCTAGAAGTTTTATGTTTATGCTTCTGAGTTAGTTTTTATGTGTAGCGTGAAGCAATGGTTGAAGTTCACTTTTACATACACATATCCAGGGGTACCTGGCTAACTCAGTCAGGAGAGTATGCGACTCTTGATCTCAAGGCTGTGAGTTCGAGTCCCATGTTGGGTGTAGAGATCATTTAAATATAATAAATAAATTTTTTATTTATAAAAAAAAATACGTGGATATCCAGTTGTTCTGAAAATCATCCCTTGAAAAGATTATCCTTTCTCCCATTGGATTAACAGATTTTCTGAAGGCTTCACTTGATCTGTTGAGTTGTCCCAGTGATTCCAGAACCTCTAAAATCTGAACTCTCCCTGTCTCTTCAACTATACCTGCCTCTTCTTTCCTACAGGAAGCTTCCGATTTAACCAGTCTGACCAGGGAAAGGAACCCCCTCTCCCAAGTTTTTGCTCATGTAGTTCCCCCCCTTGTACTTATCTAAATCCTCTCCACCTTTCAAGGCCAGGCTTGAAATAACCCCTTCTGCTGGACGCCTTTCTGTGGCCAACTCTCAGGACATTGTACTTTTCTGCAGTATCTGTTGTCCTGACTGTATATGTACCATTCATTGAGCACCTTCCATGTGTCATCATCTCACTTGGCAATTACAGCTTCAGACCACAAGCTCCTCTATGACAGAGGTAGTGCCTGCTTCAGCCCTAGTTTCACTGCAGTTGGCCTAGGGTCTTCTAGAAGGCAGGACTGCTGCTTTGCACTGCCTTTGTTCCTTTGTGCATATTAGGAAAAAAGTGACCTTTCCCGTGGCCTGATGTAGCTCCATGCCAAAGGTAAGGCTGGGTAATTAGAGTTCAGGCCAGATTTTAACTCCCACCTGTCCCTTCTGTTGCATATCTTTAAAACCTGCATGGCCATAAGGGTCAACTGTACCTCAAGGGAGGAATTAATAACTGAACAAGTCGTTCTGAAGTATGGGTATTTTATATATAAATATGTAGACAATATATCTATCAAGCCTCAGAGAAGTTAAACTACTCACCTGAGTAGTTTAAATCCCAACCTGGTATTTGCCCAGCTGGGATTTGTCCCAGGTCTGTTAATCCCCAAAACTCAAGGAAACACTGCCTTTGCCTACCTCCTTCTCTGGTCTCAACATGAGTCCAGCTCTTCACGTGTTAGTAAGCATTTTTCATGTTCACAATTCTTTTTCAGCCTGAGATCAGCCACTCCTGGAATTTACTCTAGGATTTCTGCACCCTGGAGTGAATGTCTTGCCTTCTTCTAGGATCATGTCTCTAATCCTAACTGCCCCTCTCTATCCTAGCTGGAGTGTCATTAGAGTCCAGGAAACAGAGACTAGGGAGAGGCAAGGACTTTGGTACCGGATCAGCCTATCAATACTTGGCAATTGACTTCCTGGGAGAATTTGGACTTCTTACTTAGCCTCATCTGTAAAATGGAAGTCAAAATACTGACCTCATAGGTATGAGATAGAGGTACATGAGCACTTGGGAAAGGTTAGTTCTCCCTTTCCTTCCACTTTGCTGAGAACAAGGATTGTGTCTCGTGTTAGGTCCACACACAAGAAAACTTCAGCATTTATTTACAGAAGATTCTTAGTGACATTTGTCAACCCTATGACTGGAACTGCCTTTTCTGTTAACCTTGGCCAAGTCTGTTCCCATCTCTGAGCCTCAATTTCCTGTTTTTTAAATGGAGACAATAAACTTAAATAACCACAAGAAGAACTATCATTTACTGAATATTTACTATGTATCAGGTACTTCAGTGGTTTGTGGGTGTATTAGCATTTATCATCATAATAGGCTTATGCATTAAATGCTATTAATATCCCCCATATCCCAGAGGGAGACACTGAGGCCCAGCAAGGTATAGTACTTTGTTCACGAGTCACCCAGCTGCTAAGCAGCAGAGCTGGGATTGTGACTCCTGCTCTGCAATACCCCAGACCAGGATTTATTAACCTATTGACATTTTTAGATAATTCTTTGTTGTGATGGACAGTTCTGTGCAGTATAGATGTTCAGCAGCATCCATGGGTTCTACCCACTAGATGCCCATAGTACCCATCCCCTAGTTGTGATAACAAAAAATGTCTCTAGACATTGTCAAATGCCAACTAAGTATTGATTAATAATTAAGGCTTGGCAAATAGCTAAACCACTAAGTGATAAGATAAAACCTGATAAAATATAATGCTTATAAAGAGTTAGAAGATAACTAAAGTGTAAGTAGAAAATCAAATATTAACTACTCAAGTATTAGCTGATTTACCAAGGGATTAATTTAAAACTAAGTTGTTAGCAGATACTGGTTAGTCAATGATGATTAAGGTAACAGTTGATAAGGATTTAAAGTGAGATTTTTTTTCCTCTGGGACTCTTGCACATTCGAGGGGACGTGGGGACAGCAGAAAGCTGATAAAGCCTAGGAATGAAGGTCTAATTGGGACTACAAAATCCTCAGCTGGACTCTAAATTTCTGGGGGAAACTGACAGCACAGAGCTGGTGCTCAAAATGTTTACCTTATAATTAAATGTAATACTAAGAGCCAGGCACTGTGCTCGGGAGAGAAGGGAGGGCAGTCACTTAAACAATAATACTATAGTGAGCGAGTGGTGTGTGAATGGAAAGGCTTTGGGGATTTGTGAAGGCTGAGTGGAAGGGAGAGAGGTGTGTCCAGGAGAGATGATGAGTTTAGTTCCGGACATGTTGAACTGAAACGTTTGTAGACATGCCTAGTAGGCAAGTGAATAATAGGTGAATAATATCTATCCAGTGTAGATGCAAGGTAGAGATTTGGGTGTCAAGAGAGCATGGGTGGTGGTCAAAACCATGAGAAACAATGAGGTGGCTGCAGAAGAGTACATGGTGTGAGAAAAAGGACCAGCCTATTACTCCAAAGAAGACCAGTAGCAAAGGAGTGGGCAGGGGGAAGAGACATTAACAGATACTGAAAGGAAAAAGCACTCAAAGAGATTGGGGTGGAATCAAGAGAAGATAGTGGCATGAAAGCAGAGAATGTGTCAGGGAGAAGAGTGTAGTCATCAGTGTCAGATGTGGCTAAGAGGCTAAGCAGGATAAGCCAGAGAGACATCCACTGAAAATGTCGTTCTGGGGGCACCTGGCTGGCTCAGTCAGTAGAGTGTGCAACTCTTTAAAAAAAACATTTTTTTAAGTGTACTTATTTATGTTGAGAGAGAAAGTGAGTGGGGAAGGGACAGAGAGAGAGGGAGAGAGAGAGAATCCTTAGCAGGCTCCACGCCAACAGTGTGGAGCCTGATGTGGGGCTTGAACCCACGAACTGCAAGATCATGACCTGAGCTTGAAACCAACAATCAGATGAGAGAGAGCGAGCATGGGAAAGGGGCACCCAGGTGCCCCAATGTTTATTTTTGAGAGAGAGAGAGAGAGAGAGAGAAAGAGCCCATGGGGGAGGGGCAGAGAAGAGAATGTGGTTCTGAGGTGTCCATCACAAACATTTCTTTGATTGCTGCATTTCGTTGCGTGTGTGTATGTGCACGGAATATGCAGACCTGGAACTTGGAGCAGGGTGTGTTGTGTAAAGGCAGGCTTGAAGGCCACGATAGAGGGACTTGTGGTCGGCTTACAGAGAGCCTTCTTTTATTCTGGGTAACTTTTTGAGAAGGACCGTTAAGGGACACTGCAAAAACTGTAAGCACAGTTCAACCCTTTCATTGTCCAGTGGCAAAATGGAAGACAGCAGAGAGGGAACAATTTGCTTAGTCTATGAGTCAGGGACACAGCCAGGACTTGAATCTGAGTCTCCCTTCTAGAAGAGTGACCTTGGGAGAAGTGGACATGAAATTCTTATTAGCCAGTGAATTACTGATCAGTGACTTTGCTCATCACCTCAGTTTTTAGCTGCCTCTTTTGATATTTATATAAAAGCGAAATACATATTTTATATACAAAATTCAAACATTACAAAAATACTTAACAAAGACAGTGAAGGATTCCTGTTATGCCCTCTTTGCCCTGACTCGCTCATTGACAACCACCATTAATAGTTTGGTCTATATTCCTCCCTCCCTCTCTCCCTCTTACTTAACATTGAAATTTTTGATAAAAATATTATGCTTGCTTACAGTGGATTTTTTAAAAGATTTTATTTTTTAAGTAATCTCTGCACCCAATATGGGTCTTGAATTTACAATCCCGAGATTAAGAGTTGCATGCTCTACTGACTGGGCCAGCTAGGTGCCCCTCTACTGGCTTGTGTGTGTGTGTGTGTGTGTGTGTGTGTGTGTGTGCGCGCGCACGTGTATTCATTCTGTTTTACAACTTGCCCTTTTTTTGCTTTTCGAAAACTTATTATGGTAGTATATAGAATTCTGATTCATTCGTTTTGGGGCACCTGGCTGGCTCAGTGGGTAAAGCATGTGACTCTTGATCTCAGTGTTGTAAGATTGAGCCCCACGTTGGGTGTAGAGATATCTTAAAAATATTTTAAGACAAAAATTTAATTCATTCATATTAAGAACTGTATTAGTGAACTATTTGGATTTGTACACTAATTTATTATCAGATCATATTGATGGACATAGAGGTGCATCCAATTTTCACTATTTGAACAGTAAATATACATATTATTGTACATATATATTTGCACAGTTGGGGAGACTTCTAGGATGAGAAATGATGGATCAATGGGCATGAGCATTTTGTTTTAAAAGACACTGCCGGGCACCTGGGTGGCTCAGTCAGTTGAGCATCTGACTTCAGCTCAGGTCATGATCTCACGGCTCGTGAGTTCGAGCCCCGCGTCGGGCTCTGTGCTGACAGCTCAGAGCCTGGAACCTCCTTCAGATTCTGTGTCTCCCTCTCTCTGCCCTCTCCCAACTCGCACTCTGTCTTTCTCTCTCTCTCAAAATATAAGTAAACAGTAAAGAAAAAAAAATTAAAAGATACTGCCAAATCACCATCCAAAAACTTATGTCAGTTCATTGTCCCACCAACAGTTACTATGAATGCCCATTTCCCCACATCCTTACCAACTATGAGTATTATCATTTAAAAAATCTTTCCAATTTTAATGAGGCTGAGCATCTTTTCATATCCTTATTATCCATCTACATTATTCTGTGAATGATCTCTTCACATTTTTTGCCTATTTGTTATTGTAGTGTACTTTTGGTCAGTGCGTTCTTACTGGGCAATAATGATTGGCTTGATAGAAAAAAAATTAGGAAGTCTTTGTACCAGATTCCTAACAGTGTTTACTTACCTCCAGGGAGTGAGATATAGAAAACGAGGGAGATACTTTCATTTTTAAAAAATTTTTTAAATGTTTATTTATTTTTGAGAGAGAGAGACAAAGTGCGAGTAGGGGAGGGGCAGAGAAAGAAGGAGACACAGAATCGGAAGCAGGCTCCAGGCTGAGCTGTCAGCACAGAGCCTGATGTGGGGCTTGAACTCATGAACTATGAGACTATGACCTGAGCTGAAGTTGGACGCTTAATGGACTGAGCCACCCAGGTGCCCAGATACTTTCATTTTTATTTATTATCATCCTGTGTTATTTTACAATCTATTTGAATTACTTTTTCAATTAAAAAAAATAATACAGAGGAAAACAACTACAACAACAAATAAATCTTTGGCCTGGATTCTCAATGGCTGGAAATTCATGTTGGGTGCAAGTTTTTATTGATTACAAGTTATTTTTTGGTTCATATGCAAAAAACATTTATTGAATGCTCCTAGTGAGCTGGCACTGCCCTAGGCACCTTTCATAGGTTGTTCATACTCATCCTCACCACAGCCCTGTGAGGTAGGAATTGGTCCTATCTTATAGAGTTCTTAATAGGCAGCAGATTATTGCTTGATATACTTCTATTTGCCACATGTTTTCATGGGCTAGAGGTGCTTATTGGCTGGTGATTTCATTGGTCAAGAGCTCTCACTGGCCAGGAGTTCCTAAAGGTTGTTCTAAGACTCAAATACAAAATACCAGACTTTTCCCTCATAGGAAGGATAGGGTACATGGGATAAAAGTGGAGGAAGGAGAGTCCATAGGCCCTCCCTCCGAGCACCATTGAGCACGACTGAGTTTGCTTTGGTCACCATCCAAGGTGTAGGGTGGGGGGAATGGGACAGTGGGAGAGGAGAGAAAGTGGTTATAAGTCTTCTCGCTTCTTCAGGATGAGCTTCCTCACGAGTGCTGTGATCTGGGGCCTGATTTCCTCCACCGACACAGTTGGGTCCCAAGCCCCTACTACCTTTCCATCTGGGGCCACTAGGTACTTCCAGAAGTTCCAGGTGGGCTCCTTCCCAGAAGTCTCTAGAGAAAAAGGAAGAAGGAAAGCAAAATGTGCTTCCCTGTGTCCACTCTCCTGGAATTCCATTATCGGTGTCCATCCTTCCCTTGAAGCAGTTGTTCCATTATTTAGAATTAACTAGAGAGCTTTTTAAAATCCTGATGCCCAGGCCACACCCCAGACTACTTAAATCAGAATCTCTGGTGGTAAGTCTTAGGAATCAGTAATTTTTTTTTAAGTTTATTTATTTATTTTGAGAGAGAGTGCAAGTGGGAGAGGGGCAGAGAGAGGGAGAGAATCCCAAGCAGGCTCCATGCTGTCAGTGCAGAGCCCAATACAGGGCTCGATCCCATGAAATGTGAGATCATGACCTAAGCCCAAACCAAGGGTCAGATGCTTAACTGACTCAGCCACCCAGATGCCCCCAGGCATCAGTATTTTTTTAAAAGCTCTCTAGGAGATGCCAATATGGCCCCAAGGTTGAGAACTACTGCTTTAGGATTCTGTGAAGTACTTGATAAAGTAGTATCAGATCCTCCTTTCTTAATGATCTCAAACTACTAAATAGTCTACAGCCTATTCTCTAAGGAAATCTTAATGGTTTCCAAATGTTAGTCTGTGGACTGGTTGCATCTGAATCTTGGTGGTGGGGGTGGGGGAGGTACTTAAATAAATTCTTGGGCCCTGCTTCAGTAGGTCTCAGACTAAACCACTTTTAAGAGTTCCCAGTTGCTTCTAAAGCACAGTTAGGTTTGATCTATAACTATGGGAACTGGAAAGGTACTAATAAAAACACACAGGGGGAAAAAAAGCAAATATTAGGATTGACCCATAGGGCAAAATTCAAATCTGCATCAGTAAGGGATTTTTTGTTTGCTACACTGTTTTCATTTACTCCTCCAGGTAAATGGGTGGGGGGGTGATAGTGAGGGATGTGAAGGCAATCAGATATATAGCATAGATGGCAAAAATGGAGCCCCCAAAGGAAGAGAGAGGCCCAAGGAAGGAAACAGGACCATAATGATAAGCTTGGCCCATGACCTCATTTTGTAGTTCTGAAGCTTCTGGGGATGCAGAGGGGACCTATTTCTGAAATATTAAGATCTGGAATTTTTGCTCTAAAGGTTTCCCTCCATGGTATATGGACTTTGCCCCTAACTCAGGACAGGAGATAACCTGTCAGCCATCTTGGTCAGCCTTCTCCAGACATGTGGCATCCTCTGTCTGCCCTTGGTGTCTCCATCCGAAATCCATAAGTTCGACTAATTCACATAGACTAAATCTGAGGGCCTCAGTCTCCTTTTAAAATCCCTGTGTATGAAAACAGGACCTCAGAGAAGTCTGCTAGAGTGCCCCTGAGGGGGAACTTCAAGGCAGCAGGGGTAGAGGTATCCTCAGGCAGGAATACCTCTCTGTTCATCCTCAAAGATGAGTGCTCGAACAGACCATGAACCTATATGCAGGAGTCTGGAAGGGGCCCCAGGTCACCCAATCAGCAAGTAGTTTCTGCTGCCCAGGGAGCCATGACCTCAGCCAGCTGAGGGAAGGTAAGGGAACAGGTCAGGACTCACGGATCAGGTACTTGAAGGCAGGGTGGGCACCAGTGCCAGTAACTGCGACCTTGCTAAACATGGGGAAAGAGACACCATAGGTGCGGCGGGCGAAGCTCTCGATCTCCTTGTTGCTATCGGGCTCCTGCTGGCCAAACTGGTTGCAGGGGAACGCAAGCACATTGAAGTGATGGGGCCCCAGGTCCCGCTGCAGCTGCTGCAAGGCTCTGTAGTGCTGGTCTGTGAAGCCGCACTCGCTAGCCACGTTCACTACCAGGGACACCTGGGTGGCAAAAACAAAACCCAGATACATACACAGCCCAGTGAAGAGTCATGCACTTGCACATGCCAGACATGCCCACACGGTGACCACCCCCCAAAAATTAATGCTTTCTCATATATTCAAGAGCACAATGTATGCATATATAAATGTGCAATGCTCTCACAAATACACAAACACATGCACATAGGCACAAATGAAATCAAACATTCAGGGGCTTGCAGATATGTGTGCATACACATACATGAACATCCATGAGAATAAGCATACAATATACATAAATGGGGATGCATATGCCCCATGACACAAAAATATATTAGCACACATCACACATGCCCACAAACACACACAACACATTTACACAGAGACGCACACACACTGGTGAGCTCACATCAGGAGGTAATGTGGGGGCACCTGGGTGGCTCAGTTTGTTAAGCATCTAACTCTTCATTTTGGCTTAGGTCATGATCTCATGATCGTGAGATCGAGCCCCATGTCGGGCTCTGTGCTGAGCATATGGAGCCTGCTTAAGATTCTCTCTCTCTCTCTTCCCCTCAGCCTTTCTCCCCTGCTGGCATGCTCTCTCTCTAAAATTAAAAAACAAACAAACAAACAAAAAAACTTAAAAAATAAAATTAAAACAAAAAAGGAGGTAATGTGGGGGAATGGAAAGGCAGACCTGGGTTCAATTTCTGGTTCAGTCAACTGGCACTCATCACTTTACATGAGTAATAAACCCTTCTAAGAAACCCACTGTGAACCCGTTGAAGGCAGGAGCCATGTCCTCTTCACCCCGGGCCTGACATATGGAAAAGTCTCAGAAAGTGCTAAATGAATAAATGTACACACATACACAATCACCTGCATGGATACAGAGACAGACGTAGGTTTTCTTCATAAAAGGACCCCATGGCAATCCCTTTCTGCGCCTCTCCCTCCAGCACACAAATACCACTTTCTTGAGTCACTAGACTATTCCTTAAACTTATCACCTTATAATAAATGCATTTATTTATAGCCTTTAGGTGATACATACAAAGCTGGCTGATAAATACAATTGCTGACAATACAGCGAGTAGAATTTTGGCACCAATGCTGTATACATTGTTAAAGAATTCTTAAATCTTACCCTGTGTCTGTGGAGCCCAGCCCTATCTCTTTGGCCACTTTTTTGGAAGAGCTGGGATTATACTAGCTGGCTCCATAAAGAGGGCCACCTCCCAGAGACAGCCTGGGGCACTGGACATACACTGGCACAAACTGCTCAGGCTAGACAGGCTTTTTCAACCTCAGCACTACTGACATTTTGGGCCAGATCATTCTTTTCTTCCTTCCTTCCTTCCTTTCTTTTTTTTTTTTTTAATTTATTTATTTTGAGAAAGAGCAAGAGAGCACAAAGCGGGGTCGAGGCAGAGAGAGAGAGAAAATCCCAAGCAGGCTCTCAGCTGTCAGTGCAGAGCCCGAGATGGGGCTGAATCTCATGAACCATGAGATCATGATTGAGCCAAAATCAAGAGTCGGTGCTTAATGGACTGAGCCACCCAGGCACCCCACTGGGCCAGATAATTCTATTATGCAGGGGCTTTCCTATTCATTGTAGGATGTTTAGCAGCATCCCTGGCCTGTACCTGCTAGATGTCTAGCTTTAAAAAAATTTTTTTAATGTTTATTTATTTCTGAGAGAGAGAGAGACAGAGACAGAGCGTGAGCAGGAGAGGGGCAGAGAGAGCTGTCAGTACACAGCCCAATGCGGGGCTCGAACCCATGACCCGTGAGAGTGTGACCTGAGTTGAAGTCGGACGCTTAACCGACTGAGCCACCCAGGCGCCCTGATGTCTAGTTTTGACAATCAAAAATGTCTCCAAACATTGCTGTATGTCTCCTGGGGAGCAAAATCACCCCCAGTTGAGAACTACTGGGCTGGATGATGAGAACTGTTGAGCTGTAACTCCCCTACCCTGCCTCTACCAGATGAGGAAGGACCCATTCTATGGGGCCACAGGCCATTAGAACAACCTCCCCTATCTGTGTCAGCATGTCGTATTCTGCTTGTGGTGCTGAGAAACTGGGACCCTTAATTCCCTTCCTTAATTGGGGGTCTTCCTCTTTCTTTTCTGCTGGATCCCTGGGCAGTGAAAGCATTAAAAGCTGCTTATTTTTAATCTATGTCTTGTGCGTCTGCCTACCCTTGGAAGGAGGGAAATCCTGTTTCTAGTTCCATACCTGAAACCAAAAAGTTTCTCCTTAAACTGATCAAAGCATGGATGGACAGAGACACCCAAATATACATAGTTAATTTACATATGTGCATATCAAAGCATAGATACAGACTCAGGCGTGCACATAGAAGCAAGGAAACAAATAAACTATTTGCATGCATGCATACTACACTCAGGCCTGCATGTACAGAAGCTCACACCGTAGACAAGCACATTCCCAGGTAGTCACCCATTCATCCATACTCAACACTGGTCTAAATGACTGCCTTCCAGTTAGCCACAGGGCATAAACTATACAATCTTGCTCATGGTTTTGTCTCCAGGGCTAGACTCAGTGCCAGGCATGTAGTGGGAGCCAATAAATCTCTTTCAATTCTTAAAAGACAGTGGTAAAATATACATAATGAGCCAGTAATTATTTACAGGTGAATGAATGACCAAGTGGTAGTCCTAGCTTGGATTAACTCAACAGAATCATTTACAGCTTCCCTGGACTATTTCTGGTTTCCCTCTAAACCTGGAAGCTAAGAGCTTGGGCTTTGGAGCTGGACTGCCTATGTTCAAATTCTCACTCTATCTCTTAGCAGGTGTGTGACTTTGTTCTTTTCTTTTTCTTTTTTCCATTTTCTTTCTGATTGATTTCTTGGCTTCTCACTCCTATGCTTTTTAGGATATACCAGTAACCAAGAGTATGAAAACACTCAGAATTCTGGGATCACTTCTCTGGGTCATTTTTCTCCAGGATTTCTGTTCTTCACATCCTGGGTGCCTTATTACTTCTGAAAATAAATAAAATTTGTTCTATTTCCATCTTAGCACTTATTCCCACTGTACTAGGAATTACCTTGTTCGTTTCTGTTCCTGTTTATTGTCTCTCTCTTCTCCATTACATATAGGCTCTATTGAAGTGGAAACTTATCTTTTTTGTTCACCACTGTGTCCCAAAGACTGGCCTAGTAATTAGTATACAGTAGGTACTCAATAATAATGAATGAATGAATGAATGAATGAGTGAATGAATGAATGAATAGCAGAGCTAGTCAAGTGCTAAACCTGGAGCTCTCTGTTAAGCTGCACTAGAAGGGAGGAAAGGCCTAACTGGGAATGGGCCCTACTCTTATTGGCTCTTTGTCCTCAGTCCTGGATGAGTTTCCTGATGGAGCCCACCAAACACAGGTACGGAGCACTCTACCAAGAGCTTCCACACTGTCATCTCATTTGAAATTCACAATACCTTGGAGGACAATCAGGACAAGGAATACTGCCCCCAGGACTACCAGCATATTTGAGCATTTTCAGGTTTAGAAAGTACTTTCTTCACTAAAGACTCGCTCCCAGGAGAAGAATGCTGATAGCCATTTTTGTGTGGTCCATCCAAATCTGGATGCTGTACCTATGTGTTCATTACCAATTCCCCACCTTTCCCACATTAAGGCCCTAGGGCCATCTTGAGAAATGGGGCTCAGAGTGCTCTTCATTATACACAGTGTAACATCTAGGCCTCTGAATATACTGTTCAAGGACCCTCTCGGTCCCTCCCTACTATCATCAGCCTCATCTTCCACCACTCAGCCTCATGCTTTATACTCCTTCAAGCAGATCTGCTTGAAGGCCACCCACTCCTCCTCCATCCTTCTTGCTGTTTGTTTGCTTTAGAGACTTGGTATGAACAGTTCTTTGCCTGGAAAGTTCTTCTTGGTCTTGCCAAAACTCACTCTTGTTTCAAAGACTCACCCAGGTACATTTCTTCTCTGAGTCCTCTCTGAGAGACTTGGTAATGAGATAGCAGTTAGCCTGGATGGCTCTTGCATCTCAGCCCGAGCTGCCATCTTAGGAGTTTGCCTAGAGAAGTCCACAGATGGATGGGTAGTTCTCTCCAGGCTCTGTGCTTTCTAGAGCTGTATGACCTTCCCTCTGGACCTTCCTGTCCTCTCTAAAGGATGATCTGTGTAAAGGTCGCCGTGCATCTTAACTAACTCCCCCAGCACTGCATATCCATATCCACGGGGTTCTCATTGGACTCAGTATCAGCAACAATCCCAGTTCCAGAGCGGAAACGGGGGATGGGAGAGACAAAGGCGGCAGGATTCTAGGGTTGCCTTTCGACCGGTGCTTGACAAAGGCCTAGCCGAGGCAAGCAGCCTCTGGGAGAGGTCGGGCTCCACTGCCCAAAGTCGCTGCGAGGGAAATCGGCGTAGGCTGGAAGAGTTTCGGGTTTCACTGCGCGCCGAGGCCGTGCCACGTAGTCGCGGGATAGGCTCAGCGCAGGATCTGGGGGCGCCGCACCCCGGGGGGGGGGGAACAGCTGGGGGAGTGGGAGCCAGGGCAGGGCTGCGGAACCCCCTCGGGGCCACACCCGCAGGGTCCCGGGCTGCGGGGTTCCCGCAACGGGCCCTGCCCGGGCGGCTCCGAGGCCCCGCCGGCGGACACTCACCGAACCGCGGTACTTCTCCAGCGACACCAACTTGCCCCGGATGTTGACCGCCTTGAAGTCGTAGAAGTCCTGCTCCCGCTGCGCGCAGGCCGCGGCCGATAGGAGCAGCCACGCCAACACCAGTGCACCCAACATGACTCGCTCCCGAGCTGGCGGCTCTGCGAGGGCAAAATCAGGCGGGGGGACCCAGCGTGGGGGGCGGGCGGAGGCGGCACCCGCGCCAGGGGGCCGGCGAGGCAGGACGCGCCCCCTCGCCTTCTGTCCCGCTGGCGGTGGAGCGCGGGGCTCTGGACCTCAGTCTCCCCATCTGCACCGTGGGAGCGTTGGACTGCGCGCCCGTCTCCGACCCCAGAGTCGTGGGTTCAGGCGTCTGACCACTGAGACCGTTCTGACCAGTTGCAGTGAGGCTCCGTCTTGTTTCAGGATGCAGCGACTTGGTAGGGAAAGAGGTGAAAAATTCGATTTGAGAGTTAAACTTTTAATTAGCTCAGTGGCCTTAGGCTGGTCAGGCCACTTCTCTGGGCTTCAGCTTCTCCATTAGTTCAGTGGCGCTAGCCTCCCTTCCTGACGCACCTGGGCAATATAGAATGGGAGTAATAGAAAAAATGGAGGTGAAACTGATGGGAGAAAAAAGAAACAAATGTCAGGCTTCATGTGGCAGTCAGTCTCCAGGCAGAATTCCTGAGGCTTACAAATTGTTAACACTCCCGCAGCTCTCTCAAGAACTTCCTTTATTGCTTTACCTCTGTAGCTTTGCTCTTAATAGTGTTACTTTCCGTGATAGCTGTAAACACGCCCCGAGATATATTTGCAATTACCTCCTGAGCGAATGGCCTACTGATACACCTCTGAAGAGTCCCCAGACTGGTGTTTTACTAGGCACTAGTAAATAACCTTATCATAGCAGCAGCAGCCCCCCCCCCCCCCCCCCCCCCCCCCCCAACCAAGGTCCTGAAAGCTTTACTTCCAAATTCCTTGGAGATTTAAGCTATCCCTAACCCCCACTAACTAAAAAGTGTATAATCAGTGAGTCTTCACAATCCCAGTGCAGCTCTTTCTGCCCACGGGTCCTGAGTCGTGCTTTGATAAGAACACTTTTTGCACTGAAAACGTCTCAAGAATTCTTTCTTGACCGTTTACTCCTGGCTCACATCACATCTAAACACTTTGTCTGCTGAATGGTGCCTACAAATTTTAGAGGAATGAATGTGTACGGTCCCTGAAAGAGATGACACAGAGAAAAGGAAGAGAGGACAGAGGGTCTGTTGTAGGTTGGGTGCCAGGGAAGCAGATTCTGAGATAGAGGTTGCAGTGCAGGAATTTACGAGGGAGCCTCCCTCGGATCAACACCTGTGGAAGGGAGGGAGGGAACAGGAGTGGGCACAAGTCCAGAGCTCCATGCAGGTCCAAGGACAGTCTTGGTTGATCCCATGGGGACACTGGAGCTAGAACGGCCCATCAGAGTAGTCCCCAGATAAATGAAAATGGCCAGGCCAAGACTTTATATCCCTGCTACACCTGTCTTTGGATGTGAGGCCATCTGGGCAAGGGTGTGATAGGAGCAAAGGTGACCCTGTCCCTGGAGGGGCTGACAGTTAAAGGCTTTCCACTGACAGCACTCCCAGCAGCTGGTGTCTCAGGTCTTCACTGACGGGAAATCTGGGCAGCACATTACAATGTCTCCCACACTCAGAAAATGTGTTCTTGTTGAGGCCACTTTTAGACAAAGAGGCTTGAAGGATGGAATGTTGAAAGGGCCACAGCAACCACCTGGCTGAATATAGACAGGCCCATCATGCGACCCACTTCAAAATACCCATGGGCCCTAACTGACCAATGGGCTACTTACAACTAGGCACAGTTACCAAAAAAGGGAGAATTCCATATCTGGCCATACCTCTTCATCTTTCCCCTTTAAAAACAGCCCCCACTTGGGGTACCGGGGTGGTTCAGTTGGTTAAGCATCCAACTCTTGATCTTGGCTCAGGTCATGCTCTCACAGTTCATGAGCTCAAGCCCCATACTGAGCTCCACGCTGACAGTGTAGATAGAGCCTGTTTGGGATTCTCTCTCTCCCTCTCTGTCTGTCTGTCCCCTCCTCACAATACATAAATAAACCTTAAACAAACAAACAAAAATAACAGACCCCACCCACTGCCTGTTTGCTCTTCACCCAGCCGCTCCCTTGCTGTGTATTTAATAAACTTCTAGCTGCTTTGTTCTGCCTCCGGTAAATTCTTTCACCGCCTGTGCCACAGGCTTCCACCCTATCGTCACCCCACATTTGGGGGTCCCATCCCATCGGACAGACACACCATTTAAATACCACATTGCTGAGCCGCACCAAATGCCAAGCATGGTGCTGGTGTGACAGTGTAGCCAGGATGCAAGGGTACAGAGCGCCAGGTTCCAAGGGTCCCAAATAGACCAAGTTTGGCCACTCATTGCTGACAAAATCCAAAGGCAGAAAGACAAGTGGTGGTGAAAGAGGAAAGGAATTTATTTCAGTGAGGACAACACCAGGAAGACAATGGACTAGTGCCTCTCAAAGACTGTCTCCAAAGTGGCAAAAATACATCCAGGTTTATATAAGGAAAATGTAGGACAAAAGTGGGAGGGCACATGTGGATAGGCAGTGACAGTCAAATTGATCATTTTCTTGGAGTCCATCACAGGCAGGGTCTTGCTGGCTCAGGGCAGTCCTGACGGCTTAAGAAAGTAGTTTGGGTTCCCACATCCCAAAGCCAGGGATGCTTTGCCTGCAGGGTCTTCCACCTGAGCCAAGGGACAAACTGGATGAAAAACCCAACTGGAAAATTTGAGACCGAAATGGAGGCAGCCAATGTCCACTTTCATGAGAAACCAGGTAAACTGTAGATTTCATGTAATGTGGTAAGGGCTAAGCATTCCTACCGTCATTCAACAAACACTTATTGAGCACCTGGTCTATGCCAGGTTCTGCTTTAGATGCTTCTTGTGCAGTGATGAACAAGACAGCATGGTCCCTACCCAGGGGGAGACAGGTATTAAATAATTCATAAATAGGTCTATAATTACTGGTGTGTTAAGTACCACCTAAACTAACCTGGTAGGAGAGGCAGAAGCAGGCTAGGAGGGCTTCCCACAGGAAGGTCTGAGCTGCATTCTGAAGAATAAGTAGAAATTGGGCAGGTTGAAACAAGGAAGCAAGTTCAAAGATCCTGAGTGAGAGAGAAACATGGTGCATTGAGAAACAAAGAAGGCTAGTCTGGTTGGAGCAGAGAGAGCAAAGGGTAAGGGAAGGTAGTGAGGCAGGTAGGGGTGAGGCCACACAATACCTAGTAGGCCACAGTCAAGATTATGGTCTTTAAGGCAAGAAATGAGGGTGGTTTGTTGTTGTTGTTGTTGTTGTTGTTGTTGTTGTTGTTTAAAGCAGAGTAGTGGTGGTGAGTCCTATGGTGTAGGTGTAGAAAGGTACCTCTGGCTGTTCCAAAGAGAGTGGATAGAAAGGAGAAAGAGTGCATGTGTTCTAGATGCTGAAGTAAAGGAAACTGTGCGTTTTTGAGGCCTAGAGGTGGTTGCTAACCTAGTGGTCAGGAAAGTCTTCTTGTAGGTGGTAACACTAGAACCATGTCTTCGAAGAGGAATGTAAATTCTCCAGTTTGGGCAAGGGGAGGGCAAAGATGTTGGCCTGAGAGAGCAGTGTCTATGAAGGGGCAGTCTTCACAAGTGTCTGCTTGGCTGTTGGGATGAGAGGGTGGAGCGTAGATGAGGTGGGGACAGTTATCAGGGGCCAGATGGAGAAGGGTCTTGAGTGCCAAGCCTAGGAGCTTGGACTTCACTCTCCGTGCTGTGGTGAGCAAAGTTTGAAGGTGGGCACAAGATTACACAGTTAATGAAACTTAAATCCAGGCCTTCGGACTCAGAACATGGAGTCCTTCTGTACTGCCAGTGTGGCTCTCTCTTCAGGAGCAGACAGCATTATCGGGAGAAGAGGAAGACCAGAGAAAATGTGCTCCAGATAAGGGCCAAGACAGGAATAAAGTGCTCCGGCCTTCCTACTCCCTCCTCCGCCCCACCTCCGTGGGAACCTTGAGCCTGTGATGCTTCTCTGGTATTAAATGGCTCCCGCTTTACTCTGCCCCACAAAGATGTTGATCTCCCTTCCTGCCATCTGTCCCTTTCACTCAGCCTTTCCCTGGATGTCCTAATAACCACGAGTTCTCAAATTCTGCTCCATACAGAGTTTTGCAAGCTTGGCCAAGCTGTTTCCTGTAAAATCCAGATAGGCAGGCATTTCTACTAAGCAGAAAAAAAAAAAGTTAGAGGTGAAATGTTTCTCAGTTGTAAATTTCTCTTCTGGGGCCTACCCTTCTCCCCTATTCATGCTTTGGAACCCAGTTCAGATATCACCCCCCTGTGGTACTAAATCACTCTCTCTTCTCTGATGCCTTTGTACCTAGTACATTTTCCTCTCAGTGGGCTGATGATAATATTGTGCAGTTGTCCATTTCTGTGGCTTGGGGGCAGGCTGGACTATATCTGAATCATCTTTGTCTCCCTGGTATACATTAGCTACTCAGTAAATATTCATTCTTCATAAACTTTCTTTCATTATTTGTCTGTGCTGGAATCTGATATGAGATGCTATTGATTTTAACCATCAGTGTATGTTTTGTCATTTTATTTTCAGTCCACTATGAATTTTTTTGTGTTTCTGAAAGAGCACACCTATTCCCAAGTGGTCTATCTATACAAGTGGGAGACCCAAGGGCACTGACAAATGCACATACAATTCTTAGCTGAACACCTAGAAGGGTGAGGGACTCCCTCCTGGATCTCCTGTAAAAGCTCAAAGAAGCTTTTAATGGGCATTTAGAATACTCATTAATGTTTTGTTTGTTCATCAAATTGTTGAGAACCTACTATCTACAAAACACATTTTAAGGTCTAGGAGTATAGTAGTCAATAAGACAGACAAAAAAGACAATAATTCTTGAATTTACATTCTAGCAGGGGGAAAAGAATAATAAACATTGATAATAGGAAACATACATATAACACATTAGATGGTGATAAGCTGGGGAGAGGGATGGAGAATGTGGTGGTAAGGTGGGGAGATTGCAACTTTAATTCGAATGATCAGGAGGCCTCACTGAGAAAGTGGCATTGGGCAAAGACCTGAAGAAAGAGAGCAAACAATGGGAAAACAAGAAGCAACATTCCAGATAGTGGAAACAGCAAGTACAAAGGCCATGAGGCAGAAGCATGCATAATGTGTTGGGAGAACAGCAAAGGGGCTAGCATAACTGCAGTGGAGTGAGTGGGGGTGGGGTGGGGGGGGAGTAACTGGGGATAACATTAGCGAGGTAATAGGATGGGAAGGGAGCACACACTGTAGGGCCTTATAAGCCATCGTAAAGACATTGGCTTGGAATCTGAGATGTGAAGCTATTAAAGAGTTTTAAGCAAGGGAATGGCATTTCTAATTCATATTTTAACAGAATCGCTCTGACAGCAGTATTGAAGTAAGGAGGCCATTCAGGAGGCTCTTGCAATAATGGATGTGAAGGAAAATGCAGGCCTTCACAAAAGTGATGGCGGTGGAGGTAGTGCAAAGTAGTCAGATTCTGAATATATTTTGAAAGTAGAGGCAAAAGGGTTTCCTGATTGTTGAATGTCACGGGTGGCTTTAAAGTTTTGGCCAGAGCAACTGGAAGAATGAAGTTCTGCTGTTAACTGAAATGAAGATGCCTACAGAGGCAACTGGTTTGGGATGGAAAATCAAGAGCTCAGTTTTGGACCTGTTATATTTGAGTGGCTTACTAGCAGTGGTATGCTGGTAAACGTTTGACAACTTCTGCGCCAAGGGAAAAAGGTGTGTGTGTGTATATGTGCGCATACACCCATATAAGTGTATTATAAAATTTACGCATGGCACACGATTCACAAATACTAAAATTTAGTAGTTCTCCCCCTGTCTACATGAGATATGTTCCAAGACCCACAGTAGATACCTGAAACCATGCATAGTACTGAACCCTATATAAAGCTATGTTTTCTCCTATACATACCTGAGAGAGTTTAATTCACAAATAGGCACAGTAAGAGATTAATAACAAGTGCAAATAATAAAATAGAACAGTTGTAGCGATATAAAAGTTATGTGAATGTGGTCTTTCTCTCTCTATCCAAACCCCTTGTACTGTGTTTGTAACCAGGGAACCGGGGTGCAAGAGCATGTGGCTCCAGGGTCCCCAAAGACACCAAGTTCAGCCACTGGCAGCTGACAAAATCCAAAGGCAGAGAGAAGGGTGGTGGGGAAACAGGAAAGGGATTTATTTCAGTGAGGCCAACACCAGGAAGACAATAGACCAGCATCTCAAACACTGTCTCCGAAGTGCCGAAAATAACTTCTAGGTTTATATAAGGAAAATGTGCGACAATGGTGGGTGGGTACATGCTGGTGGGCAGTAAAGGTCAGGTTGATCATTATCTTGAGGTCAATCATCATGGGGTCTTGCTGGCTCAGGGCAGTCCTGATTGCTTGAGGGGGTATTTTGGGTTCCCATCAGAGGATGCTTTGCCCACAGAGTCTTTTGCTTGAGTTAAGTAAGAGAAAGCTGGATAAGGGTTCCTGGGTGGCTCAGTCGGTTGAGCATTCGACTTCCGCTCAGGTCATGATCGCATGGTTCATGAGTTCAAGTCCCGCCTCGGGCTCTGTGCTGACAGCTCAGAGCCTGGAGCCTGCTTTGGATTCTGTCTGTCTGTCTGTCTGTCTCTCTCTCTCTCTCACTCTATCTCCCTCTCAAGAAATAAATAAACATTAAAAAAGAGAAAGCTGGAAAAAAGAGCTTAATGTGTGAAAGTACAGACTGAGGTCAAAATACAGGTAGTTGGAAGTCCCATTTTCACCCTTCTTGTGATTATGTGAGAAAATAAAATGCCTGTAGGATGAGAGGAGGTGAGGTAAACAATTAGGCATTTGTGATGTAGCATTAGGCAAAAATTGACCTTTTGGTGGTACATCAGAAGGAGGACTGTCTAGGGTGCCTGGGTGGCTCAGTCAGTTAAGCGTCCGACTTCAGGTCAGGTCATGAGCTCATGGTTTATGAGTTTGAGCCCCATTATCTTGCAGTTCATGATTTCGAGCCCCATGTTGGGCTCTGTGCTGACAGCTCAGAGCCTGGAGCCTGCTTCAGATTCTGTGTCTCCCTCTCTCTCTGCTACTTTCCCACTTGGCACTTTGTCTCTCTCTCTCAAATAAATAAACATTTTTAAAAATTAAAAAAATGCTCTTTATCATAAATTCCAAATTTGTTCTGACAGAATGTTTTGATTTTTGCCAAACTTGTTTTTTTTTTAAAGTAATCTCTACACCCAACATGGGCTTGAATTCATGACTCCAAGATCAAGAGTCACAGGCTCTACTGACAGAGCCAGCCAAGCACCACGATTTCACTAAACTTGTATCTGTAGCCATTTAATGGTTGCAAATTGCTGAACAAGTATAGTTTCAAGGCTCAGCCATAAAAAAGAATGAAATCTTGCCTTTTGCAAGGATGTGCAATGACAATGACCTCTAGAGAGTGTAATGCTAAGTGAAATAAGTCACAGAGAAAGACAAATATCACATCATTTCACTCATATGTGGGATTTAAAAACAAAACAAACAAACAAGGGGAAAAAAAAGAGACAACCCAAAAAACAGACTCTTAACTACAGAGAACAAACAGATGATCACCAGAGTAGGTGGGTGGGTGAAGGGGTGAAATAGGTGAAGGGGATTAAGAGTACACTTACCATGATGAGCACTGAGTAATGTATAGAATTGGTGAATCACTATATGTACACCTGAAACTGATATAACACTGTAGTGGAATTAAAACAAAAATTGAAATTTAAGAGAAGTATAGTCCAAGGTGAATATTGGTTGATATTTGTTCACATTAACAGTAAGATGGGGGGGTGCCTGGCTGGCTCAGTCGGTAGAGTATGTAGCTCTTGATGTCAGAGTCATGAGTTCAAGCCCCACAGTGTGTGTAGAGCCTACTTAAAAACAAACAAACAAAAACCAAATAGTAAGATGAAAGTAAAACAATAAAGACTAATGTTGGAACTTCACTAGTCAATGACACACATGATTGCTTTGCTGACTCAGATAGTAGTCTTTCAATATTAGAAGAATAATTCCTCAATGTTTTAATGTTATTTACAGTGTAATAGCTACAGATACAATGCAGTCTAAATTTAATCTGCATTATTAATATGTTTTACATCACTTTCTTAAGTATAGGCAATCAACATAGTAATAGGTCAAACTCTGGTAGTATTTTGCCAATACAGAGTGGTGTGATACTCTCACTATGGCTGGTTTTGGAGCTACCAACATAATGTCACTAAATGTGGAGTTAGGAAAAGATGTAAGAATACTACACCATTATATAGTATTTCCACAATACAGAGAGAATAGATGTAAATAACACCAAGAGCATAGAAAATAATAAAGTAATTAGAAAATGATGAGTTTTGAATTTTACCTTATACTACAATTTATTTAATTTTAAGTTTACATAATTTAAGTGTTAGTAATGACTGTGTTTAACAAGAGGCTGGAAAAATTCCTGAAAATATAACAGTTGGCTCTAGAACACTACTCCTTTCTCTAGTTAGGTTGGATATCTCAGTCTGGACTTGGAGGAGAGCTCTAGGTCAGAGATATAAATTTGGGAGTGGATAGCATATGGAGTACTTAAAGCCAGGATACTGAATCTTGATGGAGAGTTGGTGTAGATAGACGGGAGAACTGAGAACAGTTCTTGGGACTCCACCATTCAGCATCGGGGAGATGAAGAAGACATCAGAAAAGTGGGAGGGAACCAGAAGAGGTGACTTAACAGAGTAGCTAGAAGAACAGGAACCAATAGAGTGCAGTATCATGGAGGCCAAGTGGCAAAATTGTTCCAAGATGGAGCTTTTATTTATTTATTCATTTATTCATTTATCTATCTATCTATCTATTTATTTATTTGTATCTTTTGGTTTTTTGGGTTTTTTTAATTTTTAATTTTTAAATTTTATTTTGTTTCGTTTTACCAAGCAGTCATTAACTAGTCAAATGCTGCTGATAAATCTAGTAAGATTAGGACTGAGAACTGAACATTGGATTTAGCAATTTGTCCTTAACCAATAAAGAGAATCAAACAAGAATACAATATTTTCATGCCTTTTTGGCATTACTCATGCTGCTCTCTCTGACATTTTTCCCCCTTCCTTATCCTTAGAGCAAGCTCCCATCTTGCTTCCAGGCTTTATCAGTCAGAGTCTCAATAGGAAACAGATGACACACTCAGATTAGGACAATTAGACAAAGGTTTATTTACAAAGGGACTAGTTTAAAACATGTGGGTGGAGTATAGAGGAAGACAAGGGATAGTTCAAGAACTATGTGATCTGTTACACCCCTTGACCTGAAGGGTGCGGAGAGGGAGGAGAGATTTCAGAAACTGCCAAGAGTTCTGTTCATCTAGCCAGCGTGAAAGGGACACTTACTTTCAAAAAAGGTTCACAGCCAGGGGCACCTGGGTGGGTAAATAGGTTAAGCATTGACTTCAGCTCAGGTCACAATGTCAACTGTTCTGGAGGTGGAGCCCCACATGGAGCCCAGCGTGGAGCCTGTTGGGCTCTGTGCTGAGTGAGGAGCCTGCTTGGGATTCTCTCTCTCTGTTCCTCCCCTGCTCGTGCACGTGCTCTCCCTCTCTCAAAATAAATAAAAACAAAACTTAGAAGAAAAAAAAAGGTTCACGCCACAAGGGAAACTTGCAGGAAGTAGTCAGGGAATTAATTATCTAGCCCTCCCTCTCACCAATCCCCTGCAAGGGTGTTGGCCCAGACCTAAGTGGAAAGTGGAAGCCAGAGAGCAAAGGAGCCAATTGACCTGGTCTCCACAGGTTCAGTGTACTGGGCAGACGGTGGGTGGACAGTGGATCTAAAAGCCAAACAGAAGGTATCCAGCACACAAACCCAACTCAGAAAACAATTTCTGAGGCTTTCCTCAACGTTTGTTTAAAAATTATTTTTATTTTTAATTCTTTTATTTTAGAGAGATAGCATGCAAGCAGGGGAGAAGGGCACAGGGAGAGAGAGAGAGAGAGAAAGAGAGAGAGAGAGAGAGAGAGAGAGAGAGAGAGAGAGAGAATCTCAGGCAGGCTCCACACTTGGAGCATGGAGCCCGATGTGGGGTTTGATTCCACGACCCTGAGATCAGGACCTGAGCTGAAATCGACTTGAATGTTCAACCAACTGAGCCACCCAGATGCTCCTTTTTTAATTTGATTTTTGAGTAATCTCCACACCCAACCTGGGGCTCGAACCCACAACCCTGAAGATCAAGAGTTGCATGCTTCACTGACTGACCAACCAAGCACCCACCCCTCTCAACATCTTTAGGTAGTTAGGAGTGCCTATTCTAAGCCTCCCTTTAACATAGTGCTTAATGCTGTATTGCAATCCTGGCTGCACCTTAGAATCACC
>NW_026058022.1:0-90862 GCF_023721935.1 Panthera uncia | reverse complement strand
GCGGGCCAGTGCAGCATCGTGGAAGCTAGTGGGTTAGCAGAAGCATGAACACTTCCAAGTAGATGATTTCTGCAAACAAAATACTAGAGGAAAATAGAAGCAGAAATTGTTACAGAAGAAGTAAGGCAACTTAGAAGCTTTAAGAACAGAAAATGCACAGTCTGAGAGTACGGGAGGCAAAACAACAACAAAATAAAACAAAAACCTGCAAAAATCAGACGTAAGATCTCAAAGTCGTGGAGCACAGAGTCACAGAACCCTGCTCAGATTCCTGGGCCCTAAACGACCACTGGGTTTATTAAGGGAGGCTGATAAGGCAAGCAGATCATTACTGTGCTGTGGAAATATTCCATCAGGAAGTCAAAAGAAGAAAATGTGTGGTTATTTGGGGAAATTTCATTTACGTGCAGTACTTTACTGCCTGATAATACCAGTTAAATGACGCTGGACACATCTTCCAGTTCAATTCACATGTGATATATCACAGAAATACAGTCAACATGGTATATTTATATTACACAGTATGATTAGAATAGCACAACTACGGTAAAAAGTTAGTACACGTACATTAGACGCTTACATCGTGAGACAACAGACTTACACGGAGTGGGAAAGAGTCCAGAGAGCTGCAGGCCACGTGTCGTCCCCAACCGTCCCCACCACGTGTCAGTCCCCGCTTCCGCGGCCGTTTGCACCTCACAGCAACCACAGCGCGCTCATCAAGACGAAGTAATTAACACTGCACAGAACTACTAACTGCGCTACAGGCTCAGATTTCCCAGCTTTCCCCTGAGTGTCCGGTTTCTGTTCCGGGATCCCACGCTGCATTTAGCGTCTCCTTGTCTCCTCCAGCCAGTGGCAGGTCCTCTGTCTTTCGTCTTTGGTGACTTGTCACTCCTTTGGTGTCATGGTCAGGTGTCATGTGTTCTGTAGACCGGCCTCAAATCTGCACTTGTCCAGTGTGATCTCAAAAGTCGGCCAAGGTTTAGGAGTTGGGAGAAGAACCCCACAGAGGTGACGTGCCCTTGTCAATACATCACACGGTAGGGTGCGGGGGCATGCACGTGACACTGAGAGCCTTATTAATAGACATGCCAGCCTTCATCACCCAGTGAGGCAGGGCCCACCAGGTTTTCCACCGTGGAGTTACTATTCTTCTCTTTGCAATCAATAAATATCGGGGGGGTGGAGGTGTTTGGAGGCTGTGCAAATATCCTGCTTCTCCTTAAACTTCTACCTACTAATTTCAGAACTCACTGAGGGACCCTGCCTGCAGCAAATACCATGGTGGTATCCCAGTGATGGCTCTCTCCCTCCCTCAGCTGGAACTCTTCTGTGAGGTTAACTGCCGACCTTCATGGGACAGGCTTCCTCTGACAGAAGGAAAAACACGGGACTGGAAATGGAGATACAACCTGGAGTCTTTTTTTTTTTTTTTTAAACTTACTTCATATTCACATTCTGGAATCAGACTATTTATTTTGTAAGAATTTTATTAACATAGAGTTAACATACCATGCAATTTACCCATCTAAAGTGTATATAATTCAGTGAATTTTAGTATATTCACAGAATTGTGCAACCATCACCACTACCAATTAAACCACCAGTTATAATAAATATGTAGTGTCTGAACTACAGACAGATACTACCTTTCCCGTTTCTGTAATGAACTAGAAGGATGGCCGCTTCCTCAGACTGAGCCCACGGAGCCCCCTTGTAATAATTTTGAGTAAAAATAACAAGGACATAAAAGAGTGACCACTTATTTAGAGTCATGAAAAAAGTCTCAGTGACGCCACAGAAGGATGGTCCCCGGAGCTAGTGACCTCAAAGGGAAAGTATTGCCCTTTTGATAACAGGACAGATGCTCCATGAATTGCCCCCATGTAGGCAAATCCACACCGTTAGCCTCATTACTGACTGTAAACATGTAGAAACTCCCTGTGTGCGTGCAGCCCCAGGGTTCTGAATAATAGATTGAGGTTAAATTCACAGAGACTGGGCGAGCAGGTGTCTTGTCAATGAGGTCCTTCACAGATGAACCGAGATGCTCTCACAGCTCACACACGCAGTTCACTAGTTAAGACTGATGTGATAAAAAACCATCCACATTTCGGTTTTCGTTTTTTTGCTCTTCGCAGAGACGTCAGACCAGCTATTTTTACTGGCATGTGTAGTCTCAATCCATCCATCATCCACAGCATTCATGGAGATGGAGCGGTAGACACCTACTGCAGAGCTCAGGTCACACTGCACGGGCCCAGGTGCTCCTGCTCCAATATCACATTTATGACATGGTCACGTCCCCTACAGCAAAATCTGAAGACCCTCCCTGGAGTCGGAACACACAGAGAAGGCAAGACCTTCCTGAGAGAGTCAGTGACTCCTTGTGGGCAAATCAAAGCAGAGATCTGTCTCCTCTTGTCCTTCTTGACCCCCCCACCCTGTGGTCAGCGTCCACTTCTCCACATGGAGTGAACAAACACATGTCCGGTAGTAAGTGAGCCTCCAAACCTAGCATTCATGGGCATGACTTCGGCTACTCTTCGCGGCAGCCCCGGGAGCTCGCCATCCACTATTTCACTGTGGACAGAGAAACTGAGTGACAAGGCTTTGGGAAGGCTCTTTGATTTTAAGTTCTGGCTCTTTCCGTGGTACTAAAGCTCCCTTCCATGACACTGACATTTAGAATCCTTGTCTCCTTCCCTGGCTCCCCTCTTGATTCCTCCTTCCTCTACTCCAAACCTTAGAGCTTTCTTTGCAAGCTCAGGCTCAGACAGCTGGGCGCTGTGGTGTTGGTCGAACCCGTCCCGCAACAGGCTATGGCAGGGCCTTCCTGATGAGAAACCCTCACTGCCCCACTCAAGAAGCCAAGACTTGGGCGTGGGAAGCGCTCCCTCTGATCTATGACATCAGGGCCAAACCCTTTATCCTTTGACGTCACTATTTTTTCTTGGTAGGTCATCACAGACGAGTTTATGAAACATTATGTAAAACTACCCCAGCTTTGAACTGGGAGACAACCTGCATGGGACACGCGTCGAGGGGGTAGACAAGAGTACTGTGTTGACATTACCTGCTCCTATTCAGTCCTGCTCGGGCTTCTGAGTGCGGTCCTACTTGTGGCCTAACTCTGCAGAGCTACAGCTCTCTGTGTCTCATTCAAGAATTAAAAACTTGGGGCGCCTGGGTGGCTGTCATTTAAGCGACCGACTTCTTGATTTCAGCTCAGGTCATGATCTCACAGTTTATGAATTTGAGCCCCGCGTCAGGCTCTGTGCTGACAGCAAGGAGCCTGTTTAGAATTCTCTCTCTCTCCCTCCCTCCCTCCCTCCCTCCCTCCCTCCCTCCCTCTCTCTCTCTCTGCCACTTCCCTGCTCATGTGCTCTCTCTCAAATAAATAAACTTTAAAAAAGAATTAAAAACGTAAGCCAAAAAACATTATAATTATCTACCACATGCCAGAGTGCACACTTGGGAAAAGCATACGTTATTTAACACTTGGGGCCCTCCCGCATTCAAAGAGCTCACAGGAAGCTGCCCAAGAAACAAGCAAACGGGTAGGTTACAGCTGAATGGACCTTGGATTTGGAGATGGGGAGACAGCACAGTTAGCCAGAGGGGTCACACACAGGAAGCTGCAGTTCCGCCGCCCGGGGCGAGGAAGAGAAGCCCAGAGGGAAGGGACGTGAGGAGCACCACGGGTGACAGGAGCGACGGGAGGACCAAGACACGCATGCTCTCACTTGAGGAATATTCACTCAACACCTTTCCCCAGTTTCTTGGTTCCTGCGAGAAGCTCCTTCCACTAGACAGTCATTCCTCCGAAAGGTGCTGCTTGAAAAAAGAAGTCTGTGGTCACCAAGGCCTGAGAGCACGGCCTCCGCATCCCTCTCTGGAGGCCCCAACGTGGCTGTCAGCACGCTAGAGGCTCTGAGCAGCCCTGGAGAAGAGAGACCCTTTCTCTTGCACACAGCCCCAGACTGCGCAGGTTTACGTGACCATACAACACTTTTCCGTACTTGATGCCTATTTCCGGCCTGAGAAACCACTGCTCAAGGGAAGGTACTTTCAAAGGACACAGTGCCTGGCACAGGCTCCTCCAACGAGCCGGGGCTTCCCACAGTGGGTGGGGAGATGCGAGGATGGTCACACAAACCTACATGAGAGCTGCGCTCGCTGGAGGAGGCAGCAGCAGCCACGAAGGGAAGAAGCGCGTTCCCAGGGAGAGTCGACGGACCCTGACGAAGGAGAAGGAGGAAGCAGTCAGTGCTTCCAGCTAACTAGAAAAACTGACCGGAGTACAGACCACGTAAGGCAAGAAACCAATGGCTCGTGTGAGGTGCTGACAGGTATTTGGGTTAAACCTGCCCTAAGAACCTATGAGCGGGCAGCCAGTATTTTTTCTGTTGTGCAAAAACTTACTCGAGGGAAGGCCTTACACGTACATTAGAGTGCATATAGCCCTTCAAGTAGACCTCAGTTTTCTGTCCTTCCAGCTCAGGACGATAGCTCTAAGGACTCCCTAAGTCACCCAGCGCTTTCTATTTGCAAGGCTTTCACAGAGGCCTGCTCTCACCTGATCCCGCACAAACCGAAGCAGAGGGGCGAGCCTGTGCCCCGCTGCCCTAGATCAGCAAGGCCTGGAGTGGAGACCGCGCCGTCCACCTCTCCACTCCAAGCGCAGGGCGGCCCTAGACTCAGATGCCATTACCCTCCCTGCACCATCAAAATGTCCCGAAGTTACACTTCAAGATCTTCCCTTCTGAAAGGGGCACAAAGATCTCCCACCACCCCAAATTCCTTTTGTCAGACACAGTTAACTTAATAGATCACAAGATTTTCAGAAAACTTTCAATGATTATTTGGAAAATTTATACACAGCAACAGAACACGCTAAATAGTTTTTGTCCAGATTTTAAAAATAAAGACATTTATATCTATAACTATAGCTATATACATATCACTAGAACAAGAAACGTTCTTTTGGGATAAGAGAAAACCTTTTTAGGGTAATTTAGCAGTGAATCGCTGTCACTAAAATTGGAAGGTATGTGCTACGGATAGAAACACACATACACGTAATCTAACGTATCAGGCAAACACAACAAATCATTCATTTTTGGATTTGAGCTCTATTTTTCTATTTAAATGCAGTTCAGTCTGAAGCCTGGAGGAAATAATTTCTCTCCAAATAACGAAACTGTACCTGGAAAAGGTGTTTTTAACGTCTCACCCCCCGACAATTCTCCCCTGGTTGTGTGCAGGGACAGCCCGTGAGCCCGGAGCTCCGCCTTCTGACCGCTGCAAGTCACTGCCCCACGCGAAGAGGCTGTCTTCAAAGTGTGCAGGCATTAAGGAAGTATCAGATACCTTAGCTGTCATGCACGTGCCAGAGCACATGGGGAAGAGGCGGTCTAGCACCCTACCCCGTGGGTCCTCAACCAGAGGGGGCTTCACCCTCCTTCATCCCTCAGGGGTCTCAGGGGTTACTGGGCACTGTCTGACATTCTTGGTCACCATAATGGGGGGAGGGGGCGCTCCTGGCACGTGATGGTGAAGGCCACGGATGGTGCTCAATGTCCCACTGGGCACAGGATGGCCCCCACCACGAAGAGTTACCTGGCCCGAAACGTTCCTAGTGCTGAGGGTGGCAAATCCCGCACTAAATTAACAAAGCGCACGCTAAAAATGGTATCAGAGTGCTGTTAATAAAACTGAGCACAATTACACAAAATAACTGGACGGCAGGGACTATGGATTCTGGCAGAAGGAAAGGACCTGGACGCCCACATTGTGGTCCCCTCTGAGCTAGCTCTCAAAGCGCTGAGTGAATGTAGACAAGCAGGGACACACTGGATTAAAGTCATAACACCAGGCCATCGTCCTGACCTGTTTGAGGACACAACAACACAGTGAAGTGGAACTGTCAACAGTGCCTCTCTCTCTCTCTCTCTCTCCTTCATTTTTTTTTTTTTTTTATTAAATGGAAACCTCAAATATTTCAACCGTAAAAATAAACCAGAGATACCAGTAGGGAAAATGAAATCAAATGTGGAAGCCGAGGAGCAGCTCATAAACTGGAGTGGTTTCAAATGCCCACGGTCCGTCTGCCATGTTAATCCCGTGGTAGTTTATTATAACAGAAATGGGCACTTCTAGACAGTCGCCAGGAGGTCTCTGTTCCAACAATGAAATATTACAACATTCCTGGCAAGAATGCACTCTTAAAGTGAGCTACGCCACAAGATTCATCCACACCAACAAAGTTAAAATAATCATAAGACATTGGATTTCAAGAGACGTTAGGAGCACTTGAGAAAATGGTGTCTGCAGTAGGATACGAACTAGCTCTACAAGCAAGATGCAAGAAGAATCCCCTTTACTGTCATTTATCATTAGCTTTCAAAAATCCCAAAAGACAGCGTAGGTCTCAGAAAAAGAAAATAACTCGAGTAAGAAGCAAATTGATGCAGCGTAGAAAGAAAATGGAGGTGCATATATGTCAAAAAAGCAAAGGTATTAAAAAAGGCAAAATGCTGCTGACTTCAGACTAAATTTAAAAACTGCAAAAACCAAATTGCAGGGCGTTCCAAGTCGTCTGCCACAGACCCAAAGGCCGCTTATCATTTCACATGTGCTACTGCAGAATTAATACAAAGTTTAAGAAGTAGGAAAAAAAAAAAAAACTAACCTTAAGGTTATCAAAGGTTTTGACAGTCTGCGCCAAGTCACTGACACTCCCTGGCGATGCTGTCCCCTGTCCCCTAGGGCCTGAGGACACCCGTGAGCCGTCAATGACCTCATAGCCAGAAAGCAAGGCCTCTGAACAGCTGCAACGAGACTCCTTCGCTCTCTGACCCGCTATCAGGTATGTCTTCAAACCTATGGATAAAAATTACAATCAGCACAGATGGAAACCACCGTTGGTTGAAATGCAGCTCGATCTTGCTCTCTATGCAGGACATGCTCCTGAAAAGTGGAGAGTAAAGTGAAAATATGAATGTCATATTTTACTACTGATTTCCGTGATCTTTTCAGAGACGTGCTGACTCGGGGAGAATGTCTGCCTCCAAAACACACCATTTTCTTATATCATGTTTTCTTTGAATTTTGGCTGCACATTTTCCCTTGAGGGCTGAAATGAGCATTAAAAACCTCCTCCATGAAAGGGTCACATGACCGCTTTGTGACAGCAGCCGAGCGGAATGACAGTCCACCCTAGACACTTGTTCGGTCAGTCTCTATGTAAGGGTGATCTAGAATATGGACCGCTTTACCATGTCAGGATTGCAAAACTGCCACGAAAAACGAGACCATAATGTGCACCAACAGGGGTAACTAAAACCTCCCTTGATTCAGATTATTAAGTATGGGTCTTCTGGTGGATCTAGAACATGGATTCTGTCAACCTGTACTCCGTGAGAATTTAATTCTCTCACAAAACCCTCATTAAAAAAAAAAAGTTAGTTAAATGGACAATTAACTGACATCTTTACAATTCTCGTTACAGGCTGAAATAACAGAAACATACGCCACACCATGAAGTAGCTCTAATGGGCAGGTAGCTCCCCGCTGTGGGTATTCAGAACTATCTGCTGAGAAAATACTAAGGAGCAGCTTTTTCAGACAGAACTCAAGCCATTTCTGAAAATGAAGCAAACCTTATTTAAATGAATCCATTGTTAGTCCTTACTGAAATTTGACGAGACTGCAAATTTGTTACGGGGAGTGGGAATGTATGTAATTTGTTTAAAAAACATTTATCGTAGGACTAAGGTATGTTGTTCCTAGAGAATAAAATCAAGAACACAATAGGTCCCTGTCCTGGAGAGTTATAAGCTCCAGCAGAAGGTGGTAATGGAAAAGCATCACACAAAGATTTGATCAAGAGGTGAGGTGTCTACACTCCTAAACCCATACAGGTACTTATATTCAGTACATTTTAAAAAATGCTTTAAAATTAATTACCTAATTACTTAAAGAAAGCGGGGGCAACATCTGGCTGGCTTAGTCTGTAGAGCATGTGACTCTTGATCTTGGGGTTGTGAGTTCAAGCCCCGCAATGAGGGTAGAGATTACTTTAAAAAAGTTAGCTGGGCGGTGCCTGGGTAGCTCAGTTAAGCGTCTGACTTTGGCTCACACGTCAGTGTGAGTCCTGCGTCGGGTTCTGTGCTGCCAGCTCAGAGCCTGGAGCCTGCTTTGGATTTTGTGTCTGGAGCCTGCTTTGGATTCTGTGTCTCCCTTTCACTCTGCCCCTCCCCGCTCATGCTCTGTCTGTCTGTCTGTCTCTCTCTCAAAAATAAATAAACATTAAAAAAATAAAAATAAAAATAAAAATAATTAGTTGGGGCACCTGGGTGGCTCAGTTGGTTGAGCATCTGACTCTTGATTTTGGCTCAGGTCCTGATCTCAGAGTTGTGGAATCGAGCCCTGCACTGGGCTCCCGACCAAGCATGGGGCCTGCTTGAGATTCTCTCCCTCTGCCCCTCTCCCTGGCTTGCACTCTCTCTTACTCTCTAAAATAAATAAGAAAGTAAGGAAGTACGTAAATAAATAAATAAAATACTTCTAAAAAATTAAACAACCTAAAGATCCTGAATCAATTGTCTTTCTTCATTTTATGGTTAGGACACCATTTCACCATTCAGTCAGTGGTCATCTACCTATATCCTCATAAAAATACTACGTGGTGTTTTCAAGTCACCTGTTCTGAAACTGAGAATTTGACAGGAGCCCTGGAAACACCCAGAGAAATCCCAGTGCACATCCAGGTCACAGGTGGAAATCCAAAGACTGAGATAAGTAACTTCAGCTGCTGACCCCAAAGGAGACCCTAAAATGCTCACTTTTAACTAAGGTCCTAAACTTCCGGATGTTTTTTTTTCTTCAACAAAACACACAATGTCCAGGATCAATCACATTCATAACGAAATATGTGTATAACCTTTAAATGGAAGCATGAACTTAAGAAGAAAAGAAAGAAAGAAAAAGAAAAAGAAAAAGAAAAAGAAAAAGAAAAAGAAAGAAAGAGAAAGAAATGGAAGCATCAACTGGAATGTGACAGAGGAGTAAAAGTACATTTGTATGAATTCCTCTGACTGCATCACAGATGACACTGAGCTCACTTGTCATTTTGCCTTGGGAGGGTCAAAAAATGAAATCTCTGGGGTGTCTGGGTGGCTCCGATGGCGAAGCATCACTCTTCATTTTGGCTCAGGTTGTGATCTCACGGTTCATGGGATGAAGCCCCATGTCTGGCTCGGCTCCTTGCTGACAGCACAAAGCCTGCTTGGGATTCTCTCCCTCCCTCTCTCTCTCTCTCTCTGTCCCTTCCCTGCTCATACTCTCTCTCTCAAAATAAATAAATAAACTTTAAAATGAAAACAAGGGCACATGGGTGGCTAGTCAGTTAAGCGTCCGACTCGGTTTCTGCTCAGGTCGTCATCTCACAGTTTGTAGGTTCAAGCCCCACATTGGGCTCCGTGCTGACAGTTCAGAGCCTGCATGGGACTTCTCTCTCTCCCTCTCTCTCTGCCCTCTCCCACTTGCTCTCTCTCTTTCAAAATAAATGAATAAACAACAAAAAATTAAAACAAAACAAAATAAAAACAAAAACACCACCTGTGTGAGCTAGCCAGAGAAAAGTTCTACTTCTGACCTGTTATGGAGGCTCCATGCTGGAAGAGCTTACAACTCCGTGGAAAGGCCCATTCCCCGGAACTGCTCTCATGGGCTCTCCCCTGACTGCACGACAGGCAGCGGGGCAGCAGGCGGGGAAGACCCGGGACAGCACGCGGTGCTGCTGCAGAAAGCCACCGAGGCAGGGGTGGAAGGAGGGAGGCGGGGGGAGGAAGGTAGGGTGTGAGGAGCTACCACTGCTCTCGGTTCTTTCAAACGCAGGAAGAGTCCCCGGTAAGGCAACTGCCCACCCCCACCACGCAGCCCCAGACCTGCAAGCTAGTAAGGGAGGACTTCCCGGGAGGTGTGACGACTAAGGCAGACACGAGGCCGAGCCAGCCGACCGCAAGAGCTACAGACTCTGCCACACAGATACACGCATGAAGCTGAAGCCACACTTGAAAGTCGAGGCGTGCCCCTCACCAGGGGACGTGAGCAACCCGGGCCAGCCCTGCATCACAAGCTCTGACGCCGCAGGGGGTGCGCATCCCCGAGGCTCGCTGCCGCTCCTCCCGCCTGTGACTACCTAGTCGCTGCTCATTCATCACGCACCAAGGTGTCCACCATACGCTGTGATAGGTGCGTTCACGCAACAGGCGTGAACACGTCAGCCATGACCCCTACCTGAATGCAGCTGTCACCTGAGCGGTGATCTAGACATTGGGCACGTGTGAGTACAAAGTCCTAGGACAAGGAAGTGAGGGTGCCCTGGGAAGCATAGGAGGGTGGCGCCTTGCAGACCAGGGGGTGGTAAGGGAAGCCTCTGGAGGAAGGGCCCTCCAAGCTGAGGGTTGAAAGATGCGGAATGAAAGCCAACAGGGCCAGGGCCTGGGGCAGCTGCCATCAGGCCGTGGGTGTTGCTGTAAGGGGTTGTGAACAAGCCCTGCAGAAAGGGAGCCTTCGGCAGGCAGAGCTGAGAGATGGAAATGAGTTTAGTATGGCTGGAACAGAGAATACATGTGGGAGAGCGGCCGGGGAGGAGCAGGGGCCCGTGCAGGGCACCACATAGACCAGCTCCGGGAGTCTTCAGGCTGGGGGCCACGAGGCGTGTAGGGGGAGATGGTAACGGGAGCATGAGGCTGAGGAGAGGCCAAGGAGCTGTGGAAACGCCAGCCGCAGTGGGTGATAAGGGAGTCAGGGGACACGGCAGTCAGGGAGTAGCGGTGGCGACAGGAACCCACCTTCCCCAAAGCATAGTGGTGGTAGCAACACTTCTACAACGGGCCACGCAGAGATGGGTGAGCGCGTGCATTCTGCAGAGGGGCCCTCGGGCTCGGGCCTGCCACCGCTCCACCTGGTGACGTGGAGCAAGAGAAGACACCTCATCATAGTGAGGCTGGGAAGAGGACTTGCTCCCTAGGGCTGACGCAAAGACTGAGTCACACGCACGAAGCCTTTACAACAGTGCCTGACACACAGTAAAACAGTAACACCGGCTATTATTCTCAACGTGCGTGTTTGACCTGCTTATCACTGGGAGTCTTCTCCATGTTCTTTCTATGTATAAAAACATTTGAGGAACTGTTAAATCCACAGTTGCTCTTTGTTTCCTACGCAAATTTTTCTTTAGGGAGAGCCCCTGATGACCCACAATGCTGCTAGTGTTTCAAAGATCTGATGTGTTTATGTGTCCACAACAGGCAAAATGGGTAAACCCATTAAGTGTCCATACTTCAATGTGGAAAGCCAAATTTAAAGTAAAACTTTTTGCCAAAACTAGAGCGAAACCGGCCCGATAAAGTAAGGCGGCCTGGTGTGAACTATCCCAGCAACGTATCAGGACTGGACAACTGAGCCCCAGTGTCATCAAAGTCTTTAGTGAAAAGAGTTTATAAGAGAGAAGGATTTAATGAGTAACCACAATACACATGGACTCTGGGGTCCAAGTTCAAAAGAATGGCTCTCTTGGAGCAGAAGGTCAAAATAAGGCAGCTAAATGATTTATTTTGTTAAGTATAAACAGGAGATTAATAAGATTTCTTATATTCCTTCTCGGTAGTTGATTTTAAACCTCACCAGCATTGATGCCTTTTTTCATCAGCGTGGGTTTGCAGAGGCTAGAGAAGGGGGGACATGTTTCCTACCATGCTTCTACCTGGAGGAGGGGCTGGTCTGTGGCTGTGTGCATGAAGGAGACTGATGCGGTTAACGTTCTTAAGCACATCATCAATTCTTTGAGGATGAAAATTGTCACGTGCACAAAATCAGTGCTTAGTTTTGGTGATCGTAGCGTAATTTGAGTGTATGCCAAAATCCACTTTGGAAAAGAAAGACTACTGAGGCCTTCTTTCTTTATCATGGTCTTTTCCTGCAGGGACCTTGCTTTGGAATGAGACAGGCTCCATCACCCAGAATCAAGGACCTGAATGTCAGTTTAGCAGAAAGAGGAGAATGATCAGGAAGGAAAGGATGTTTTGAGACACAACCCTGGGAGTCAGCAGCATAACAAAGGCCTAGGCACCTGCATCACTCATGACTTGAAACAATAAACCTAAGAGAGGCAATTGGTTTGGCCTAGTTCATAAACATTCTGAAAAGTTACTCCACTTTGTATTCCATTTTTCTTCATAACTAGGTCTGCAATGGCTGACTAGCATGAGGATTATTTAAACTAAAATACAGTCAGTCAATAAGGAAAATAAAGATTAAAAGGGTACCTAATCTGTTAAATAACCAGGTTCTATAAAACTATAGATACAATATTTCATAACTGTCTGTTGCTTCTGGTTAAGAAGACCAGAAGTTTTGGTGTGGAAAACAAAACATTTTTCACCCTGTTAACATTAAAACACTCTCGATGGGTCTCTGTCCTTTCTGCTCCTACGTAAAACCACTAATCACAAGGACTGATTCATCCTGGTTCCCGCAACACTTGACAATAAATCACAAGTTCCTACGGTGAATGGGTGTTGGTAAAACTTAACCTCTTTTTAAAAAATGAAGTCCCACATAATAAAATATGAAACAGCCACTCAAGCAGGTGAAAGAAACAAAGGGTGGGCACCATGCCTGTTTAACTTGGTTTTGACTAAAACTTTAGGCTAACAAAACAAACTTTTGAACACACACACACACACACACACACACACACACAGACGCTCTTCATCCTGCTCTGGGAACAAGTGCTTTCTGCACCCAGCTTCCCTCTCTCTACTGGTAATAAGTAAATATGCTGCCATCACAGCCAAATGTGATGACCAGGCACTTAGTGACCGTGTTCCCATGTACTGTCTTCTTCACTTGCAAATTTGGCCTTACTAAATGCTATTCCGCTATGTGCTATGTTGCCGAGTATTAACACTGCAGAGTCCAGTGGTGAAAACTTCAGAGATCCATTCCACTCACCTCTAAAACACTCTTGAATTATGGTTTCATGCCACAGGCCTTCACAAAGGCTACAGAAGTAAGTTCTTTGAAGGAAAACATTTGACATACCCATAAAGAGCCCACCAGGTACTATCTCATTCATCATGTGCTCAGTTCACTTACCCAACAAACTGACTATTTATTGAGTACTTACAGAGGGTTAGGAACTAGACAGAGGTATTCAAGGGAATGGAGAGGAAAAAAAGAACACTCTGGTTTTAGAGACTGAGCGTGGGTTGAAAAGCGTGACTTAAACACTGGACTCCAGTTCCCTCATCTGTAACATGGAAACACTAGGAACACAACAGTAATAGTGTCTCACAGAGCTCTTGTGAGCATTAAATGAGTTGACACACATAAAAAGGGAGAGACGGTGCTCTTCCTTAGAGCCTCTTCAGCAGCAACTCAGGAGTAAACTGAGGAAAGGCGGGAAGTGATGTTCACAAAAAATTCAACTGGGGCATGGAAGGATGTCAGTGAATGTGAGGACAATGAGTAAGTGATTACACACATCTACGAGAAGACAGAATTACACGCATTCAGGTCTGTGTGCTGATGGGATGTTCACACGTGACAAAGGCTTTCTAACAGTGAGTTTTAGAAAACTAACCAAAAATACGAAGGTCTATGATAACTATCTTGGAATACTGTAAAATAACGTAATGTAAATAATCAGAAGAGGCCGTGAAACAAGAGGGCTAAAAGGAAACGTGTCAGGAGCCGAAAGAGAGCAACAGTAGATGGTAATTCACCAGAGGGTAACATGGGGCAACACCAGACATAAGGGAGCATGTCAGCTTGAGTCGGAAGCAGGCACAAGAGGAGTCACAGACTCCTCTTTCTTTCCCCCAGGGAACTGAGAAATCACAGCTGATTTCAATAGTTAATAGTTAAACTAATAACTTAAGAGTTGCAGATTTAAGTACAGAACATAGATGATGAAAAAGAGATTCTAGGAACAAAAGACTCAATTTATGATCTGAGGATGGTGGCAGCCAGTACCTGAAAAAGAAAACCAAACAAAAGAATACGTTGAAAATAGAAATAAAGCCATGTGACTGATGCCCAGAGAGAGACGCCGGTCCCCAAAGGCCATGAAGCGTGTGACTCCACTTCTATGAAATGTTCAGAAGAGTTGCATCCATGGAGACGGGAAGCAGATGACTGGTTGCCAGGGGCGGGGGGGGGGGGGAGAAGGGTGGTCGCCAGGGGCGGGGGGAGGGGGGCACAGGGTTTCCTTCTGGGGTGATGAAAATGTTCTACAGTTAGCAGAGATGGCTGCACAACTCTGCGAATGTACGAAAAACCAGAGAATTGTGTGTGCTGGAGTGGTACGTTGTATGGCGTGTGGATCATACCTCAGGGTGGGTGGTTTGGTTTTTTTTTAAAGAAAGTTATGTGAATTTCAAGATGCAACCATTCTGAGATACAGAGAAGAGGTAAGGCCAGTACAGAATACACACACCATCCATGGGAATTCAAGGTAAAGGAGTGGGCGGTGGCAGGTAAAAGAAAAACAGAAAGACTGGGAAGTAGCTAACAGGCCAAAGTTAGGGTAGGAAAACATATATGTATAAGAAAGGCTGAATCACCCTGAATAACCAAAAACTCGACGTGGCAAGAGCCCAGAAGTCTGGAAGAGATTAAACAAAACAAAACACAACTGTGACCTTCACGAGCTACCTCCCAGGATCATCAGATTTGCACCCTTGACAGCTGCAGTGTAATCCCAGGGAGCCAGGCGACACCCGGGCCCACTGTCTGCTGTGACTACCGACCTCTGCCTCCACTCCATGCGCGGCACAGAGCCCGCGGGTCGCTCACAGAGACAGAGGGAAGGCTCGGCTCAGCTTCCCTGGCTGCCTGGCTTCCCTGGCTGCCTTCAACACCGTTGTTCGCTTTTCAGCCAGACTAGATTCATTTGCAAAGGCATTTCCTTCGGCCACAGGGTCAGGCTACCCGCAGAGACACTTCCTGTGAGCATCTTCAGCTGGGAAAAGGGCAACATAGCCAGCCTCACCTTACCGCACCTGGAAGGGTCCCACCATGCAAAGAAAAACATGCAATTCTTAAAATTCCTGCTTAGCCTTCCCTGGGAGTGGCCACACCTGTGCCTTCATCACCTGTTTCTGCATAGAAATGCTGATCCGGCCTTCCAGCTGGACTCCAAATCCCATCTGCAGTACCACCACGTGCTTGCTGTGAATTTCCTCACTTTTCAAGTCAGTTCTCAATTCACATCAAGGTTGAACGTCATCCTCTCTCTTTTGAGGAGCGTTTTGCATGCCGGCCGGAACAGGGACCAAAACAGCTTCCCCAACTGCATCTCCTTGTTCCCCAGAGCACATGGCACACTCGCTCAAGCCACGACAACGGAAAAACCCAAAACCCCTATTTTCTGATCAAGAAGCTGTATCTTGTCTGGCATCTCTGATGTCTCTCATTTCATTTCAGCACCGGAGGCAGTGTCTCTAGACCTTCCCCAGAAGATCCAAAGCTGTGCTTGTGAGGTCTGTCTTTAATAATCTTACAAGTGCTGCTGGGTGTGAGGTGAGAAGCCAGAGTGGGGCCACACTGCCACGGGGGAGGCCACAGGCCGGGTGACTAGCTCTCCCAGGCCAGCCTCCCGCCACAATCTATGCCTCCAGAACATCACAACTATGTTGTACACTCCTGAAAAAGCGAAACTGAAAGCAAAACCAAGGCAGTGGGGAGAGAGTGCCCACGTGGGAGAAGAGGACAGGGGACAGGGCACATCGACACACAGAGCTGGGGTGACAATCAACAGCCCCTCGTCCACCAAAGCAGGTGGAGAAGTCTTCAGCAGTCGCCTGTCCTGGACTGGAAAGTGGAGGTCTGCTATAGAACCTGAAGGACAGACAGAAGTGCATTCAGATTCCCCAGGGAAGGAAGGTTCCGGACAGGGCAGCAAGTCGCTCCCTGCCCGGAAGTGCCAGCCCCAAACCACACAGCCGGGTGCTTGGGGAAGGAATACATGAAGAGCAGCAGATAACCCCTCAGGAGAAGAAAGAATTATTCTGAGCAACACTAGACTCAAAACACAGAAACACACACTGAGGACCTCACGTAAAATGTGGTGGCCACAGTCTCAACTTTGTATTGTCTAACTGAAATGTGCTGAGGGAGTAGAACTTAATTTTCTTAAACACACACACGCGATAAAGAATCATAATGCACACTTTAAGATCTTGCAATATTGGTCAATTATACCGCAATGAAGCTGAAAAAATTAATTACAAGAAACACAGAAATATACTAAAATATTAAGAGGAAAATGGATAATGGGAAATACTTATTTTGTAAATTATGTATTTTTGTTATTTATCTTTAAAATAAGTGTGAATATTTGAATTTTTTTACAAAATGTCTTAGACATAGAGACATGTAAGGAAAAATAGGCTGAGCATCAGGGTCCCACCAGTTAAGAAATAAAATGTCATCTGCCCTGTTAAGGCTCCCCGTGGACTTTCCTCCACTGCAAACCCTTCTCCCCAACAGAGCACATAACTATTCTGAATCCCAAGTTGCTATGCTGTGTAATGCTAAACAATATGCAGCATTAAAGGGTTTTTTTTTATTTGAATAAATGACATTTTATAAGTTTTCCTGTGAAAGTTGCTTTTTCTGGCTAAGCATTGTGTTTGAGATTCATCCTTATGGAACTGAATGAATTGCATTCATTTATTTTCGATACCATGAAGCTTCCCACTGAATAAATATACAACAATTTAAAAAAGAAAAACTGAAAGTATTAAATTAACACTACAAACTGTGTTCTGTTAAAAATAAAGAAATACGATAAACAGGGCAAATATACACTTAACACAAAAATACCACTGATCAAAGAATACATCATAAATACAAATTTAATAAAGAAATGGGACTTATGTGGACAAGTTTTAAAAAAAAAAAATCAGGGGAAGAGATCGAGGCTGAGAGAAAAGTTGCTGGAAACAAGTGCACAAAATCAAGCTCAGGGTGGCAGGGCCAGGCTCCACAAAATCACACTGAAATGGAAAAAAAACAAAAAAAAGAGAGAGAGAGGGAGAAATGAAATAAAAGGAATACAGAGCTCTTCAAACTGCAAGTTAACAAGGCTGAGAGTTAACAACTCCATCGTCCCTGGTCAAGAAAGTCCTCATGACCACTGCAGATCTAGGCCGATATGCCTGCCACTTACCCCAATTAACAAAGGGACAGAGGGCCCCGGGGAATAAACCAGGACCGGGCTGACTCACAACCAGGTTAGAGGCAGACAGAGGAGGCCCAGTCAGGTTATGGGCTCGGCAATACGGCTCGGCCCGATATTTCGTCCACGCACAGCTGGACTTAGAGATATGAGAGGTGGAACCAGAGGAGAAAGTTCTGGATGGTTCCAGAAAACCAAAGAGGCTTGCATCAAAACCCTGAAAGCAACTGAAAGTGATGAGATACTACGAGAAGTGAGTTACTGGAGTGTATTACAGGGATCTAGACCCAGCTGTCCAAAAGAACAGCCCACGATGATGGAAATGTTCTACGGCTGTCGCGGGGGAGTCACCAGCCACAAGTGGCTGCTGAGCACTCAAAATGTGGCTAGTGTGAGTTGGAGAGATGAATTTCCAATGTTTTTTTCATTGTAACTTAAATTTTCAAGAGCTACATGTGGCCAGCTGCTACTGTACTGAATGGTGAAGATCTACATCCTTCCTTACTAGAGAGAAGGGACGGACTGGCAACAGAAAGCTCTTTCTTAACTTTGTTAAATAGAGAAGGGGTGTAAGAACTACCTGAAGAAAAATGGGTGGAATAAAGAGGACAACTGCATGTGAAACCAGTTAAGTACTGACTTTTATCTGTTACAGACGACATTTAGCAGCAAGTGCAAGGGAGAAATCACGCTTGTACACTAACAGCAGGGGAGCAGACTGGAAATGGGATAGGAATGGATACTGTATCAAACAAAATGGTAGGATCATCTCTAGGAAAAGAGGAGACAAGCACTGAATATATTCCAAAAAGATGAAAATAGATTGAAAAGGTAAGTTCAAATATCTAATTCAGACCCCATCGTACATAGCTCAACCTTCCTTGACATATATTATCCCTTAAAAAATGTTTTTCACGTGCCTATTTAGAAGATGTGCCGTATTTTCCACATTTTATACACTTCACCTTTTACTACATGATTCCTAAAAGCAGTCTGTGAAACGAACGCGGGACCTCTCTGATCTCTCACACCCATTAAAAGCAACACATGTAATAAAACACACCACTGAACACATTGCCATTTCGTGGGGGTTCTCTCTGACTCCACGGGGCTTGAATGTTTAACTAGGCACACAGCCACAGTGCTAACAGGATTTGGCACACACTGCTGAGCCAGACCAGGCCAAGGTTTCAGGAGTCACTGACCCTTCTGCTGAGGCTTCAGCCCCGGGCAAATTAGTAAAGCAGGTAAACAAACTCTGGCCACCTTGGCCGACCTCCCCTTTCTTTCTGCCTCTCCAGGATCCCACTGCCTCCAGATGCCTCTCCTTCCAGCCTATGTACTGGGTGAGCGCTCACCAAGCAGCCAGGCATGATCAAGGGTCTTGTGAGCACCATGAAATCACACAAGCTGAGACCAGGGACTCCTGCCCTCTTCTTCCACAAGCCCCGGTGTCACATGACTTATTTGCATATTATGCCTTCCTGACCTGCACGCAGGTGACAACATCTAGTGCCCAGTCATATCTCAGATATTCTTGTATCACATGATGTTGCCTCCCGCCAAAGTGGCAGGCTCCAGCACAAAACTCTGTTTCACCTGGGATCATCACAAATCATGATGCTCCTGTTGGGTTCTTTGAAAGATTTCAAATTCCTTGAGAACCCATAATAACATGTTCCTAAAACCATAGGTTCTCAACCCGATCAGACCCAATGGCTCCTTTTTATTACATTTTTATTACATACTTCATTTGTAATGTCCTCTTTACCATCCTAAATAAAATTAAATTTATGGACAGTATATAACCCTTAATCACGGAGACCGCTAAAAAAAAAAAAAAACACCTCTAACAACTTCCCAAACACCTCTCTGTGCAGCCTTGCTTCAAGCCACCCTAGAATGCAGCAGTGGGTGCCTGGCAAAGGCAGGGCAGCAGCAGAGCCCCCGTCCTGTGGCTCTCTTCCCAAACCTGCCCCTGCCAAGAGAGAACCAGCTTGAAGGCTAAAAATTCCACAATCCTGTATGCGTGTATCTGCTACATGATTGTATATATAACGCATGAGTATGTATGAACGTATCTGCCTTGATTTAAAAAGGAAACTATTTCTTAACTTACCCTACTCATTCTTTCAACAAATAAAGTGCTCCTGAGATCTGCCAAGAATGTGGAGAGTCCTATTACAAATGCTAACAATACCTTACATTTGACTATGCCTTACTGATCTCAGCACCTACAGTGCCTAGCTGAAGCCCTAACACAAAGGACATTCAGGTACGTGAAGAACTGAATCACTTCTGTAAAGTAGTGGTCCATGTGCAAACAGTAGGAACATCAAGGAAGGGCAGAATAAAATTCTGAAAGTCCTGTAACTTCTCTGGAGGTTGAATTACAGAGTAACTTTCCTTACACAATGAGGAACAGGAAGTTACTTGTCTGTTGATTCTACCTGCTCACCCACTACACGCCAGCCTAGACACTGACGATAAAACCGCGAGCCTAGTATACACCAGCCCTGACGCCAAGGAACCAGCAGCGGGAAGGGTGAACGGGTGCTCAAATCACCAGCTGTGAATAAGGACGTGAAGGAAACAAAGGGTTCCTGCCACTGATAGCAGCAAGTGAACAGGAGGGCTCGTATGGATACTGGAGATACTTCCATGAAGAGAAGGTGGGGGGAGTACAGATGTCAGTGATGAGAAGGAGCAGGTCATGGTGTGGGCCTGGGGAGGCCACGCTCGAGGGGGGACCGGTATAGAAAAGATCATCATATCTTCTCCTGGCTGAAAGAGGGCCACAGACAGGAAGCTGGAGGGGCGGGCAGGGCCCTGGAGCCGCTGAGAACCTTCTGAGTCAGGTGCTAGGCCTGTGGAAGGCTTCGGCAGATTTGTAAGCTTACAGGTGCACAATCCGATTTTCTTTCTTTTTTTGCATTTTAATTTTCAAAAACTTTGTAATTTGGGGGCCCTGAGTGGCTCAGTCGGTTAAGCGTCCGACTTCAGCTCAGGCTTGCGGTTCGTGAGTTCAAGCCCCGTGTCAGGCTCTGTGCTGACATCTCAGTGCCCAGAGCCTGCTTCAAATTCTGTGTCTCCCTCTCTCTCTCTATCCCTCCCCACTTGCACTCTCTCTGTCTCTCTCTCAAAAATAAACACTAAAAAAAAAATTTTTTAAAAACTTTGTAATTTGAACTAACGTATACATACAAAAAAGTTCCAGATATAGTACAAGGAGTTCCCTCATATTCCTCACCCCACTTGTCCTAACCTTATTGTACTACGTCAAGCACAGAACAGTAATCAAGAACAGGAAATTAACATCGGTACAATATTATTAACTAGACTACAGACTTTATTCAAATTTGAACAATTTTTGGTCTGATTTCTGTTCCAGGATCCCACAAGCCTGGACTGCCTTTTTTAAAAACCACTCTGCTATAGGCGATAAATGAATGGCTTGGGAGGTATCAAGAGCAGTAGCAGGAAAAATAAAAATTAAAAAGAGTAGTAGCAGGGACTCATTCCCAGGTTGTTGGTGTGGCCCAGGCAAAGGGTTAGCAGTGGGGCCTGGCCTCGAGGACAGCAGGATGAAGCAGACAGACTTAAAATGTAACATCCAGGCAGAACAGGTAAGTCTGTGCCAACAGACTAGTTGGGGGGGGGGGGGGGGGAGAAAGAGAACAAGGATGACTCCCTGGGTTCTGCCCAAAGTAAATGGGTGAAAATATATTTACTGGGTTAAGACGAAGCAGGTAGGGGCGTCCGGGGGGCAGCTGAGCATCCGACTTCAGCCCAGGTCATGATCTCACGGTTCACACGTTCAAGCCCCACATCGGGCTCTGTGTGGACAGCTCAGAGCCTGCAGCTGCTTCAGATTCTGTGTGTCTCTCTCTCACCGGCCCTCCCCTGCTCACGAAGCAGGTAAAGGTTTTAGGGACAAGTTCAGAGGCTCAGTTTTGGGCCCCTTAAGTTTAAAATGCCTATGAAATGGCCATACGAAGATGTCAAGGGGGCAGCCAAATCATTCCAATCAGAGGGAAGATCTGGGCTAGAGAGATGTCTCTACTACCATGCTGGAGAGGATGAAAAGAAAGAAAGGGCCAGGAAGTAAGTGTAGAGACCTTCCAGGTCGAGAGACGGTGTGGTGTGGGGGATCCAGCAACAAAGTCTGAAGGGGGATAAGTGGGGTCAGAGGACAGTAAGACAAGCAAGACCTAAGAAAGCCAAGACAGGAGAGTGTCTCGAGGAGAAGGAATGGGCCACTACGTCGAGTAGGACGTGGCTAGAAAAGTGATCCTGCTTTTGGCAGTAGGAAGACTGCTGATACCGTGACATGCAGAGACACAGCTGGGTGATGGAGAACACAGGCCAGGCCTGGGGCGGGGCAGGGCAGGATAGTGGTGACATGAGAAGTGGAGAAGGCCGTGTGCTCAATCCTAGAGAGAAGTCTGGCCACAAAGTACGGCGGAGAGGTAGGCGATGTGGCATCCTGCGAGGATCCATGCAGGGCGAAGGTGCTGGAAACTGTTGTGGGCTGACGGAATAGCCCAGTAGAGGGGAGAGATTACAGATGAGGGAAAAGGAAGGCAGCGAAAAAGCAAAGTTGCTGAAAAGAGGAGAGAAGGTAGAACCCATAATTCAAATAAAGGACTGGGCATTACCAGAAGGAATCAAACTTCTCCTAGAAAGAAGAAAAAAAAAAGACACACTATTGGTAGATTTTCTTTTTATTTATTTATTTATTTATTTGTTTGTTTGTTTTAATTTTTTTTTTCAACGTTTTTTATTTATTTTTGGGACAGAGAGAGACAGAGCATGAACGGGGGAGGGGCAGAGAGAGAGGGAGACACAGAATCGGAAACAGGCTCCAGGCTCCGAGCCATCAGCCCAGAGCCTGACGCGGGGCTCGAACTCACGGACCGCGAGATCGTGACCTGGCTGAAGTCGGACGCCCAACCGACTGCGCCACCCAGGCGCCCCTATTGGTAGATTTTCAAGGAGGGTGTCGGTGCGCTTGGTTTGGTGGGAATGGGGCCAGGATAGTAGAACGTGACGTATAGCTGTGGCTGAAAGGGTGTCACCTCAGGTGACGTGTGGTTCAGATCTGCACAGATGCTCTCGTGGGTAGTTATCTAGAACCTTCAAGATGATAGTGCTACCAGCTAAATGACAGTGGGAACTAGCTCTTCTAGAACAGCACCGAGAAGGTGAAGAAATAGCAAAGACACAACTAAGGCGCTTACACATCTGTCGAATAAATAAATACTGACTGGATGAATGAGCTGATGCACCAAGAAATCAACTCACAAATTAAAGCGTGTGAAGAAAACAGAGGCAGAGGAGGCAGGAGAGTGCGGTGGTGTGACGTGCTGGGACACCTGAAGGTGGAGAGCACAAAGAACTCTTACAACAATAACAGGACATCCCATTTTGTTAAAAGGCAAAGCATCCAAGCAAACATTTCTCCACAGAAAATACTCAAATGGCCAACAAGCACATGAGAAGATGCTCAACGTCATTAGCCATTAGGGAAAAACACATCAAAACCACATCCACGAGGATGGCTACAATTAAAAAGACAAAGTCAGGTGTTGATGAGGATGAAGAGAAAGTGCAGTCTCCATACACTGCTGGCAGGAACGTAAAATGGTACAGCCGCCATAGAAAACACTCCGGCAACTCTTCAAAATGATAAACACAGGGGCGCTGGGTGGCTCAGCCGGTTGAGCGTCTGACTCGTGATTGCAGCTCAGGTCATGATCCCAGGGCCATAGGATTGAGCCCCTGCGTTGGGCTCTGGGCTGAGGTGGAGCCTTCTTAAGATTCTCTCTCTATTCCTCTGCCTCTCCCCCCAGCTCGTGCTCACTCTCTGTCCAAAACATTGTTTTAGAATGCTAAACAGGGGCGCCTGGGTGGCGCAGTCGGTTAAGCGTCCGACTTCAGCCAGGTCACGATCTCGCGGTCCGTGAGTTCGAGCCCCGCGTCGGGCTCTGGGCTGATGGCTCGGAGCCTGGAGCCTGTTTCCGATTCTGTGTCTCCCTCTCTCTCTGCCCCTCCCCCGTTCATGCTCTGTCTCTCTCTGTCCCCAAAATAAATAAAATAACCTCTTTAAAAAAAAACAAAAAAAAAAAAAAAAAAGAATGCTAAACAGAGTCGCCCTACGTGTTACCGGCAATTCTCCTCTTCGGTACATGCCCAAGAGAAATGAAAATACAGGTCCCCACAAAAACCTGTACATGAGTGTTTACAGCGGCATTACTCCTAACTGCCAGAAGGTAAAAACCACCGAGAGTTCTATGAAGTGAATGGTGTATCCATACAATGAAACAAGTGTTCGGCCACAAAAAGGAGTGAGGTTTTGACTGATGCCACAACGTGGACGAACCTTGAAAATGTCACGTACTGCATGACTGCATCATTATGAAAGGGCTTTGAAGAAAACCAAGGGGGAGACCTGTTCTGCAGACTCTAACAGCTCTTACGAAGCTACAGTGGTTAAGGCAGGAGATACTGACAGAAGGGTAGGCAAACGGATGAAACAGCTAAAAGCTGAGAAACAAATTCTCACACATATGGACATAATTTATGACAAAAGCGACACTACGGAGCATGGGAAAAGGACGGCCTTTTCAAAAATAGTGCTCAGTTCGGGGTGGATATCTGTCGCTTCCTTTACAGCCACCCCCAAGGCCCTGGGCTGGTGAGTATGCACATGAAAAAATATTAACACCACTAGCTATTTAGGAAACACGAATTAAAAATAGGAAATGTCACCATACATCTGTTATTAACGGCTAAAACGAAAAGTTCTGTCGATACCAAGCACTGATGAGACGAGGAACACCAGGAATGCTCACACGCTGCCGGCAGCAACACAAAATAGTACAACCACTCTGCACATATCCGCAGCAGTTAGTCATAAAGCTAAACAAACACACACTGATGAAATGCCCCAACAACTCCAAGTCTAGATATTTACCCTAGAGAAATGAAACGTTCTGTTCATACAAAATGCTGTGCACACATTTTTACAGGAATTCTCTTTACAGCCGCCAAAACCTGGAAACAACCTAAATGTCCTTCAGTCGGTGCATCCACAGGATGGAATGCCATTCAGCATTGTAAGGAATGAACTACAGATACATGCAATAATTAGGACGAATCTCAACCTTTCAATCAGTTGCATGAAGGGAACCAGTCTTAACAGTTTATATACTCTATGGTTCCATTTTTAATTTTTTTTTAATGTTTATTTATTTTCAAGACAAAGAGACAGAGACAGAGAGTGAGCAGGGGAGGGGCACAGAGACAGGGAGACACAGAATCAGAAGTAGGCTCCAGATTCTGAGCCATCAGCACAGAGCTGGAGGCAGGGCTCGAATTCACAAACTGTGAGATCACGCTCTGAGCCAAAGTCGGATGCTTCAACAACTGAGCCACCCAGGCATTTTAATGACATGCTCCCAAAGGCAAAACTAGGGACAGATAACAGAGTAGTTGTTGCTGAGGGGACAGAGAGGGTTGGAGGGGGGGTCTCTAAAGGGTCAACACAAGAAAAAAGTTTGGGGGTGGAATTATTCCATATCTTGATTGTACCGGTGGCTACAAAATCTATACATGTGTTAAAATTCATAGAACTGGGGCGCCTGGGTGGCTCAGTCGGTTGAGCGTCCGACTTCGGCTCAGGTCACGATCTCGCAGTTCGTGAGTTCAAGCCCCGCGTCGGGCTCTGTGCTGACAGCTCAGAGCCTGGAGCCTGTTTCAGATTCTGTGTCTCCCTCTCTCTCTCTCTCTCTGACCCTCCCCCGTTCATGCTCTGTCTCTCTCTGTCTCAAAAATAAATAAACATTAAAAAAAATTTTTTTAAATAAAATAAAATTCATAGAACCGTACACCAAAAGAAGAAGGTCAATCAATGCACAATAACAATTTAAAAAATAAAATTATACAAAAAGGAACACCATAGAACCTTGCAATTCTAATCCAAGTCTCTACTCATGAGAAATTAAGACATCTATCCATACTAAGACTTATACACAAATGTCGAGAGTAGCCTTACTTATTAGAGGCAAGATGTAGACAGCCGGTGAATGGACAGGCAGTGGTATATCTAGTCAATGAAACTTGACTGACCAGTAAAAAGAAACTGAATACTGATCCATGCTACAATACAGATGAACTTCAAACGATGTGCTAAATGAAAGGAGCCAGATTAAAAAAACCCACAAACTGCCTAATTTCAATGATGTGAAATGTCTAGAAAAAGCAAGTCTATAAGGACAGGAAGTAGATTCTCGGTTGCTGGGTCTGAAAGCAGGTACCACCTGCAAATGAGCATGGTGAGCCTGTAGGTGATAGAAATGTTCTAAAAGCAGATCATGGTGACACTTACACAATTCTGCAAATTTTCTACAAGTAAGTGAGAGCGAGCTATATACTTTTAAGAGGTTATTTTATGGTGTGTAAACTATATAATAAAACTTTAGGGGCACCTAAGTGGCTCAGTCAGTTAAGTGTCCGAATTCGGCTCAGGGTATGATCTCATGGTTCGTGAGTTTGAGCCCCGCGTCGGGCTCTGGGCTGACAACTCAGAGCCTGGAGCCTGGTTCAGATTCTGTGTCTCCCTCCCCTGCTCATGGTGTCTGTCTGTCTGTCTGTCTGTCTGTCTCTCTCTCTCCCTATCTCTCTCTCCCTCTCAAGAATAGATACACACACACAAAATTAAAAATTTATAAAAGAAAATAAGAAAAGCTCTAAAGGATACTACTGGACAACTGGGGATGTTTGTATATGAACTATATATTTGATAAGAGTATTTTGCTAACATTAAATTTCTTGAGTGTGATCATTTATTTTGTCTACAAAGGAGAACATCCTTGTTCTGAGGAGATACATGTTGAAGAATTTAAGGGTGCAGGGCCATGATGTTTGCAACTTTCTAATGGCTCAGGAAAGAGACAGGAGACACACACACACAGGACATGCATATACAGGCACGTGTATAGAAAAGATATACATACGTACATATGTGTGTATGTGTAAATATATACACATGTACATTTAGACAGACAAGAAAGCAAATTTGGCAAAATGCTAACAACTGGTGAATCTAGATGAAGGGCATATTAGTGTTCATTATACCAAACAACTTTTCTGCAAATGTGAAATTCTTCAAAACAAAAAGTGTGGAAAGAAGCAAAAGCAAACCCCAAATCTGGCAAAACCAAATAACCTAAGACAAGTATTTAAGGACACACACTTGGGTAAGAAAACCATAGAGAAGAGAGGGAAGAGGTTGCCTTTGGCAGGGAGGCGACAGGAGGGGGCATCTGGGTGGCTGGCAGTGTCCTCTTCTTCAGCCTGGCTACTAGTAGACATAAGGGTGTTCACTTTACAGCAATCAGGCTGTACTTTAGTATGATGCGGTATTCTGCCTCTGCTCATATCTCACTGTATTTATAAAATTGTGGTCTTCCTAAAGACGACACTGAACAAGGCAGAGCTGCATGTATGGTGTATGAGGGGTGGTCACGGTCGGATACGGAGGGGGACGGCGGCTCAGCCACGCAGCTCCAAGCTGCCGTGGGTTTTGCCAGCCACACAGTGTAGCTTCTGGTGTGGTTACACAATCATAACAGCACGGCTGGATCTTAGCTGCCAAATGTTCTCACAAATCGGTTGCTATGAAAACACACCTAACTTCTACTGCAGACTGATTTATTAAAGGTGTTGTAAGATGGGTCATTTTTTTTTTTTTTTTTTTTTTTTTTTTTGTGAAACAAGGTCGTTTTCCAGGAAGTTATTTTCCCATAAATCACGTATAAACACTTACCAAAAAATATTTAAAACTCCCAGAGTTTTGGTCCTTAATTCCTTTCTCCTGCTATTGCTACAAAGATAACAGAAACAAAATATTTATTGTTTACAGCTGCTTGGAATTTAGTTCCAAATGCACTGGTCAGTAGACTCATTTATTGCAGGACTAAATATGCAAGATCCCATGTTGAGGACAAATTTTCTCCAGACACAGGATGGAGACACCCTTGACAGTCTCTCATTGAGGTCATTCTTTTTTTTTTTTTTTTTAAGTTTATTTATTCATTTTGAAGGAGAGAGAGCACGAGCAAGGGAGGGATAGATGGAGAGGAGGACAGAAAATTCAAGGTGGGCTCTGGGCTGACAGCAGAGAGCCTGATGCAGGGCTCGAACACACAAACTGTGAAATCGTGATCTGTGCCAAAGTCAGATGTTCAACCGACTGAGCCACCTAAGTACCCCTGTCGTTGAGGTCATTCTTGACAAGCTAACAATTGTCTGTGCTGTATTTCAGCTTGTGGACTCCAGAACTGCCCTGCCTGCATTCACACCCCAATCCTGCTACATGGAGACCGTGTAACTCACACAGATCCGTCACCATCTTTGGGCCTCCGGTTTTTAATCTGAGAGGGCATGATACATCACCTACTTCGCAGGCTTGTTACGAGGACTTCCTGGTATGTGTTCAGAAGGTCCCGGCACATATAAGTATTGTATCAGTGTCTCTTCAAAGCCAGAATTGAAATAAATGAGGGAAATAAGCGGGCTCCACACCACACCCAGAGCACGTGGTTGAAAGCATCAAAGGCAACTTAAAAAGAGAGGGCTCCAGGTAAAAGCACGACCCTGGAACTGAAGAACGCAGTCTCTGGTCTCAAGCTGTCTCGCTCTCAGCACCAATGTTACCCCCTTAGAACTAGCTACTCTCTAAGTCTCCCTGTGCCCCACTTACTTGTTTGTAAAGCTGGAGCAACGGGAGTCCCCAGCTCACAGGGCTGGCAGAAGAAGTAAATGACACGTGAGAGATGCTTGCCACGGTGCCTGGCCCTCAGTGAGCACTCAGTAAGTGTCTGCAGCATAACTGTGCTGTGCTGCCCCATACAATAAATAGCGCATGTATCTGACTGTGGCCAGAAAATCATAGTGTCGATTGGTCAATAGCTTGGATGAAGACCAAGGAAAGCTGTTTACCACATACGCGGATGGGAGGAATAAACAAAAGCTCGTGGGTGCTGGAGGAGTCGCAGGCCTCACACCCGCCCCGTGCCAAGAAGGTAAGCCGACGTGCTCGAGCTGCAGTAGTTCCCTCTGCCGCTGGGTGGACTTTTTGAGTGTGAGCAGATGTGGTGACAACTGTCTCCTGTGGCCCAAGCTACACGCACATTTCTGATTTAGCCAAGCTGACTCAATATAAACCCGCTGCAGATCACCCCTTGTCAACTTGAGATCCATATACATATACACACCTCTTTTAACCATACTTAACTGGCAAATAACGTAAAATCAGGCTTCTGCCTAGTAGAACATAACTATCCCTCTCGCAGCAAAAAAACATGGTAACCCTCTCTCCAAAAGAGGCTCCCAAGTCCCTTTACAGTTCACATCTCTTCTAGAGGACTTGCTCCCCCTTTGATCTATATCCTCCGGAATGAAGAGCTAGAATCCTGAGGGTTAAACGTGAAGGAGCACGGCTGACCCTGCCAGGTAGAGAAGAAAAAAGCTTTCACCAGCACACCATCCGCCAGAACTGTGTCAACCTGTTCCAGCAACAAAACCATGTCTGGCACCGCAGCTGCAACCAGAGCCACCACACGGTTAAGTTCATGATCATCCACTGCCATTGCCCAATGGCACCAGCCATGCAGGTGGGCTGGAGATGTGGCAGGAATCATCACCCTCACATCTTTCGAGTCCTGATGGTGGCACTAATCTCTGCCACCCTGCCAGGAACATGATGCTGCTTTTGGCGAACTATTTTAACGGGCAGAGCAGTTCTAGAGGCCTCCACCTGGCCTTTCACACTGTGACAGCTCTGACTCCAGGGAACACATGTCAGAATTCTGCCAGAGTGAATTGGGAAAAACCACAGAAGAGGTTGTTAGATCTTAATAATTACTTAATATATAATATTCAATAATGTATTAAATATTATGTATTAGTAATTGTTCTGAAATTGATGAGTACATTGACACGGGTGTATTGGGCATACTCAGTGATTATGTACACTCACTCAAAAGTTAGCCACATTCGTGCATTACAGACAAACCCACAAAACACTTGCACACACATTCTCCGGTTCCCTGTAAGCCTGTATGCATGCCAAAGGGAAAGAAAGGAATACTGAGCAGCTTCCCCGTCACCTGGAACCCTCACTTCCCCCTTCCTTCTCCAGCAGACACTCACCTCCTCTGGCTCTCCTCTGACTTCATTTCATATCGCCAGGTTTCCTACTTCCTGGGGGAATTAAACATTCCAAGGAACCCCAGGCCATCTTGTCTTTGTCAAACACGAAGTCTGGTCATCTCCAGCTTAAGATCTCACCAATGTGCCACACTCCCTCCCAAGTCTTGTGCACTGTAACTGCACAACCCTTATAGCATGTAGTCTGCATAGCACTGTTTGGGAAAGGACGAGCACAACAGTTGGGTCCTATCCCCACAAACCTGTCTCTCTTTCCCTAGGGGTTGCCATTCCCCAGTCATCCCAACCAGCCAGCTCCACGTAACCCTGTTCTCTGTCCTCTCCCTTCCCATCACGCCCTGCCCAGTCTGCCTGCAGAGCCCATCACCTTCTCTCCACGCCCACTGCCTGAACTTCACACACCACCGGCCAACAGCTTCCTCACCGGGGCACCATCTTCCAGTTTCTGCTCTTCTGAGCTCACTGCCTACACTGTCACCCAACAGACCTTGCTCTAAACCCCCGGAGAGGTGTGCTCTTATAAAAATAGTAATAGCAAGAACTACTACTGTAACTAACATTTAAAGAACACTTACTGTGTGTCAAACACTGTGGTGAGCACTTAACATGCATGATCATGGCACTGAACCCTCCTCTCAGGTAGGTGCTATTACAAATTACTGACAACAGGATAGAGTATAATCACCAACATGGCATCCAAAGCTGTTCGTGACCTGGCCCCACGCAGCTCCCACACCCGTTATCTTCGCCTCTTCCCCACGTACTTACAGTGCTATCTGCCAAGCACCCCACATGCTGTCACATTGTCACAGCCTTGGTGCGGTCTCCCTGCTTGCCTTTTTAGGAGTGCCGCTAATGTTCCAATTCTTGTCTTTTTAAGGGTTCCAATTACACGTAAAAATTGCTTTGAGTGCAGGACTTCACTCTTGAAAATGGAAATTCTACTTTTACATGTCCTTTCACACAAATAACTCCAATGATGGCCTTAATCTAGTCTAAAATTTTCATTTCTGTGAACGTAGCATTTTACTAATAATTAGACAGTCATTTGTGCTCCAAGACAGATAGTCAGAGCTCCTGAATCTGAAAGTGTCTGAAGGATCTTGGTTTTAAGGACACCAAGCTATACAATGAACTCAAACTACAATGGTTTTTGTGTCGCCGTTAAGGGTATATTTTTCCTCTCTTTTTGCATTTTTACTTCATCAAGAAAACTTCTGTAGGAGCAAGGAAGTTACCAAGTAATGCTCTCTGGGACTCTTCTTCATGCTGGGTATCACTACAAACATTTAGCAAAGGTGCTGAGCACTAGCATATCTCCTGGTTTCTTCCTTATTTAAACAGCAATTGCTCATTCAAATGACGCAACTGAACAAACATTTAAGGAGTGTCTACTAAGTGTAAGATATTGATTCCAAGTTAAATACACCATTACAAGTCATTTCTCCCGCTGACTGAACTGTCTCTGATCGCTGTACTTGTGTGGCACTCTGCATCTCGGTTACGTCATCCCATCTTCCGGTGAGACGGGTGAAATGATTCTGCCTTCAAACGGCAAAGGGGGTGCGCAAGACCAGCGGCAGTGCTGAGCCACAGGGTTCTGGTTTTCAGCTGGAGGCAAATATCCATCCAAAACTTCAGGATGGAAAAGATCACACAAGATAAAGGCAGAAAAGCAAAGCCGGGAGAGGAAAATCATAGACGGAGCATTAAAGATCAGCAGTGCTGTAAGACTTCCTACAGAACAGGAAGTTCTAGAACAAAGTCTGGATAGAAACTCACTCTCAGTAAGGGAACTGGCCCCCACTCATAATTCTCTGTTTCTACCTTTACTTTTTCCTTCTAAAAGGCTAGACTCTTCTAAATTCTCAGATCGAGTGTCAAACTCGAGGAGCATTTGATTGCGACAGCGTACAACTCTGAAAAGACAAAGCAGTAGCAAAGCCTTCATACATTTAAGTGATGTCTCCAGATTGAGAGCCTGCATGTAAATCCCATGAATTTTCCAGGACCTCGTTTGGAGGCCACTCCAGCACTCTGGACAGGCAGATGAACTCTCTCCATCCCGCTTCTGCTGCCCCTGGAATAATAAATCTTTCCCCAAACTACCACCTCCCAGCATTACAGTGACTGGTCCCTGGCTCCCCTGCCTGACTGTAAATTGAGGCTGTGCTGGCTCTGCATGTTGTGAAGCAAGTATGTGATAAATATTTGTTAAAGTAAATTCATATAAATTAATATAACCTTCTTAACTTATGGGTCTAAGTACAGATTACAAATGTGCTGTAAGTGACTCTTCGTACAAAGTCCTGAAGTGAATCCAAGTTTCGTTTTTAGATCTTTTGATGATATTTGAGGGGATCTGAGGATGAAAATAAGACCAAAATAAAGTGGCTACTGAGAAAAAAAAAAAAGTGAAACCCGGTAAGAATAAGCAGTCTGAACTCTGTTTTAATTACGAAAGAGCCAAAAAAGTTCATTTCCCAATTTTCTTGATTCATTTAAGACAGGAAAAAGATATGGGGCACCTGCGTGGCTCAGTAGGTTGAGCGTCCAGCTTTGGCTCAGGTCGTGATCTCACGGTTTGTGAGTTCGAGCCCCGCATCAGGCTCTGTGCTGACAGCTCAGAGCCTGGAGCCTGCTTCCGATTCTGTGTCTCCCTCTCTCTCTCTTTCTCTCTCTTACTCTGTCTCTCAAAAATAAATAAACATTTTTAAAAAATTTAAAAAAAGAGAGGAAAATGATCTCAAGGAGTAACTAGCTTTGAACATCTTTATGAATTATGAATTCGTTCTTAATGATAAGAATAAACCTAAGCTTGAAATCTCTGTCCATGGTCACTTAAGTAATAAGTGACAGGCTTAGCTTCAACAACACACGCATCTTCTCCTATTTCCCAAACTTCCAGCAATCAACATACTTTGTGCACATTCACGCATGAACACAGCTACAATTCTCTTATTGGCTTTGTAAGTAAGGAAAAAAGGATACTGGCCAGCAAACTTTGTTGCTTGTGTTAAGTGTGCCCGGTTTGCATGTTTTGATCCCTAATGACAGAAGTGAAGAAACCAACAACGTTTCCACTCATCCAGAAGGAATCATTAATTCTAAAGGAGGAGACTAGTAGCTACTTCCAAGGCAGTGTTAAATGTCACACTTGATGGAAAAGCACTGAGTCTGTTCTTCTGTCCTTTCATTTAAATCTAGTAGGTGTGCCTCTCTAGTAGAGCCCTAAAGAAAATAAGACTCTCCAAAAATGCTATGCTTATCATTGATATATGTCTTCTTTTCTTTCTTTCTTTTTTTAAAGTCTGTTTATTCATTCATTCATTCATTCATTCACTCATTCATTTATTTTGAAAGAGAGAGCATGAGCAGGAAAGGGGCAGAGAGAAAGGGAGAGACAAAAATGCCAAGCAGGCTCCATGCTCAACACAGAGCCTGATGTGAGGCTCAATCTCACGAACTCAACCATGAGACAGTGACCTGAGCCGATATCAAGAGTCAGACGCTCAACCGCCTGAGCCACCCAGGAGCCCCCAAAAAATTTAGTTCTTTTAAGGGGGCACAACTGGACTGACTAGGAAGCTTCCTTTACAACCAGCCCCTTTCTTTCTGTGGAAGCTGAGTTGCATACTGGTGCTCATTCCAGATGGAAAGCAACGTGATGCGGAGGCCTACAATGGATCTTTAAAACCTTGCATGCAGATCATCAGAAAGCTGCTTCTGGTTGAACCGTTCCACTGCAACAGTTCCACCCCCTCCAACACACACTTTTTAAAAAAATAAATAGCATTTTGGACACCTTTCATTTCTTGCTTCCAACTCTGCACACACAGCAGGTTCAAGGACCGGCAGGCAGCACGTTTTCCTGAACAGTATGGTGGAAGTTGGGTCCAAGGTTACCCATAGACCTTGCTTACGGTTTCTGAAAACTGCACAGTATATTCCAAGAATGCAAGAGAAAAAGATCTTTGTTTTGGTATGAAACATCCCCTCAAAAATTGGCACTGTTGTCTAAATTGCAGGTATCCCCATAACCTTTCTTATTCAGGAGCAATGAGGCCTCTTGGGGACACTGGCTCTCAAGCTATGCTTCTGTTCTCGCCAGGGCCCCTACCCTGGCCCGCTTGGACTTGTAATGCCATCCTCCCCTCAGGTCCACGAGGGGACCCATTTCTCCAGTGTGCTCATCCTAGACGGAAACAGGTCTGAGGCTGGGAAGGGCACCAGACAGAGATGTTTTAATGGTTGCTGTTCCCTGTCATTCTGCAAGGAAAAGGAAATACTTAACAATCAGAAATTGTCAGGCAGGTGTAAAAGAGATCTAATTAATCATAAAGACTATTTTCAAGTTGTGTTTGCACTGCCATTTTAAAAGCAGAGAACACTAACAACACTGAAATGAAGTCTCACTTCAATGAAGTTTAAAGAGAGCGACTACATATTGCTCAAATCTCAGTTGCTTCTTTGACGCTGAAAAATCATCCTCAGCTTGTTGCACACACTGACCACGAAACACAGCAGGCTGTCCCCTCTCCACGCTTCTCCCTTCTGTGGTTTATGTAACTTCTCCTTGTTTAACAAATGGTGGTACAATGTCAAGATGAAAATGGATCCATTAAAAACCTACCTAAGAATAACACATGCTATAACTCTGCTAGTTTCAAAAGGTTATGGGTGAGGTGAGAAGAAACATGGGCGCACTGTCGAGAACCACTTAGACTGGCACCTCATTCTACCCACCGAGGACAACCAAGATGGTAAACAACAGAGAAGAGGGCCACATCCAACTCCCTACCTTCCTAAGAGTTGCCTGCTTCAGCCCTTTCTAGATGAAGTGCAAATGCCTTGAAGTTAGGAGCACGTGTCATTATTCACCACTCTGTTTTCCACAGACCTTGACGCAGTATCTTGCACCAAGCAAGAGTTCAGTATGTTGGGAAATGCTTCATTCCCAGCATCGCTGAGTGTTTCCACTGACGACCCTCTAGCAAGGCTGCTCCACTCCCCAGACTACTCATAACCCTGGGGTTCCCAAGGAGCCACCTGGGCAGGACGTCCCTGGAGAAAACCCAATAATGTCCCCATCAAATGAAACCTCAGGTCTCCAGATCATGACTCAAAGCCCAAGCAAACAACCAAAAAGTCCCTGGGGCCATCAGGAATTGATATGACCAAGGTCCTCTATCAGTCACGACTCCAATAAGGAAACAGTAACCCCAGATCAGATAGGTTTTAAATACAGGGAAGCAGAGGGCTTCAGAGAGCCTCACATGTGCCACCTGCCACAGGTCTGCTTCAAGGGCCACAGACAACACAGCAATGTTTCCTCTGCCTCCCACAGTTGAACAGAACCTAACCTGGAGCCACAAATGAAAGGGCCGGGGAAATACAGCCCCAGGGTCTTCCAGAAACGAAGGAACAAATGGGGGTTGGCAGTGGCATCCCACCGATGCTGGACACACCCTCCATGGTGTTCCTGACCCCATCAGACCCAAGGACATCGGCTAACAAGATACTGGACACTTTTCTGCCAGATGATCCTCAAAAACAGTCACTGAAATGTCAACTTGAATCTCTGCAATCTACTAAGTAGATTGGGTCACTTCTGACCCAGTCTCGGTGCACACAGATTTGCCTTCAAGACCCTCTGGTGAACTCACCTCATACTTCCAATCCAGCTCTTCCAAAGCACTTTTGCCTCCGTGGCCCTGACACCAACAGAGCCAGCTGATTCTTCCAAGTGCCAACACCTTTCGACTGGGGTTAGAAATCAGCATTGAGAAGGAAGGCCTTTTTATCCTCTTATGTTGGGTATGTTGTTCGCTGCAGCTGTTGCTGTAAAGAACTACCTACCCCTGGGGGCGTCTGGGTGTCTCAGCTGGTTAAACGTCCACCTTCGGCTCTGGTCACGATCTTGCAGTTCATGGGTTTGAGCCCCGCATCAGGCTCTGTGCTGAGAGCTCAGAGCCTGGAGCCTACTTCAGATTTCGTGTCTCCCTCTCTCTCTGCCCTTCCCTAGCTCACACTCGGTCTGTCTCTCCCTCAGAAATAAACATAAAAAATAAAATAAAAATTTAAAAAACCTGCCCCTGGACTGATGGGATGCCTTTTAATTTTAAGGCAAATGCGTAGATTTAAAAGTGCATGTAGTGTTTGCTGGCACAAGCCCCGGGAGCCTGCACACTGCTGGGGGCACAGGTAGGAGGGGGCACTCTTGGGGCCAGAGGGTAAGTGCCAAGGTCTAGATGGCCTATGTATGAGAAGACTGGTTGGAGACAAGGGGCTGATCAGATAAATGAAGATACTGCAGATGACGGAAGCCACCTGTTACTCTTATCACTGCAGAAGACAGGTAGGAGCAGGGAAGGGGGAAGGGCTAACACAAACCAGGGGATATGAACTGTAAGTGGACACATCACAGCTCTTACAGCTATGCGGGTGGATGGAGAATTATAAATGTGTGCACATGTGCATATACGTACATACTTGTGTGTGGAGGGGAGCATGGACATATATTTAGTTTTCTAACGAAATCCACCAAGGAGGCTTAGTAGCCACGATGCCCCAGTGGCAGTGAACACACCTACTGCCCCCATGTTGGTTTCTAAAAACCATTCTTCACTCAAAGAAACCGGGGCTTATTGGAGAAATGGCTGGTTCCAGGGCTGGGGCAAGGAAGGTTCAAGATAAATCTGCATGTGTTGGGCCAAAAAGGAAGCAAGTACTCAAAGAATGATGCAGACATATCAAAAGTACACAAGAGCCAGACTGAATGGCTACCATGGGCCAAATATGGGATAATCTGAGCATCAAAGTAGATAATGATAGTAATGGATTACAGCCCCACGAATAAGATAGGAACCTGTGAGTCTACTGCTAGGAGAGAAGGGAGGGAGGAAAGAGGAAAGAAACAGTAGGTGACCAACTAATAAGTGTAAAATAAATGAGGCAATCAGAAAATCATCTGGCAGCCATCACGCTAATTGATTCAGGTCAGAATCATCAAAGAATGCTAAAAGTAGTGGGTCAAAGTTTCATGAGAGGGTATTTACATAATCTCAAAATACTTCCCCACAAAATACTTAATAGCTGCAAAATGCTCATTCGTTAATTCTGCAGTGAAGAAATCTGGTAGACATCTACTCAACCAATGACAAAAGTCAGCACCTCCAGAAATGGGGCAAATCAAAACTGAGCCGTCCTGCCAAAAAACACATAACCAGAATCTAATCGTGGGGGGCACCAGACGAGCCCGGCCGTGGGACATTCTACAAAGTAACCAGCCTCTTCTCTTCAAAAATGTCAAGGTCAGGAAACACAAATACTAAGGACCTATTCTAGACTGAAGGAGACAATTCATGCACCATGCAATCCTGGCTGGGCTCCTGGGTTCATAAAGGACACTACTGGGACAAGTGGCAAAATGTAAAGGGGACCAATGGATTAGGAGGTGTATGATGGAGACGTTCATTTCCTGACAGGATGTGGTGGCTACGCAGGAAGGCATCCTTATTTTTAAGAAAGACACACAAAGTATTCAGGGACACTGTCTGCAATCTATTCTCAAATGGTTCTGGGGGGTGGGGGGAAGTGTGTGAGTTTATGTGTGGAGAAAGAGACAAGTGTGCTGGGATGTTAACAATTTAGGGAATGTGGCTGAAGGGTCAGCACAGGGTCGGTGGGTACCTCCAGGCACCCCAATTACATAGTTGTGGTTACACCTACCACACACAGCCCTTCAAATAATCTACTTGGGCTACCTTAAATACTAAATGGTGTTGGATCACCAATGTCAAGGTGAGGAACCGGGCACCATAAACTCCCAAGGAAAAGGCTATGTCATCCGTCTCTGGATCCTACCCCCAAGCCACACTTAGTGCCTTGTAAATTCTCAAATAGCGGGCGCTCAACAGATACATGTTGAATGCAAGCTACTTATTGTAGGATGAATAATGTCTCCTCCGAAATTCATGTTCACCCAGAACCTGAGAATGTGGCTTTATCTGGAAAGAAGGTCTTTACAGATGTAATTAGTTAAGGATCAATGTGAGATCATACTGGATTAGGTGGGCCATAAATCCTTACAAGAGACAGAAAAAAGGATAGAGACACACACAAGGCAAAGTAAAAGGCAGAGGCAGAGACTACAGTGATGAGTCGACAACCCAAGAAACTAGCAGGGATTGCCCACAGACACCAGAAGCCAGGGGAGAGGCAGGGGACCGACTCCCTGTCAGAGCCTCCAGAAGGAACCAGCCCTGCCAACACCTTGATCTTCAACTTGTGGCCCCCAGATCTGTGAGAGCATGAATTCCTGTTGTTTGCAGCCACCCAGTTTGTGGTACTTTTTTTTACCGCTCCCTACGAAATGAATACACTACTCACAGAATATTTAAAGTGGCTTTTTCAACTACAGTAAAACCTCACTTAACATGTTAACTTCATTACGGTAAAATCATTTTAATGTGTTCGTATTTCAGCTAAATGAATCTGACTTAGCACCTTAAACCACACACTGCATAAGTACAGTTTCTTTATAACATTAAGCTGCTCTTGATCAGCACTCAAACAGTGGAGAATGTCAGAGACTAGTGAGGTGCACACTGTATTTTTTTTTTTTTAAGAGACAAACTGATTTTTTTAAGTTTATTATTTTTTTAAAGATTTATTTTTGAGAGAGACAGAGACAGAGACACAGACAGAGAGAGTGGGAAGGGGCAGAGAGAGAGGGGGACACAGAATCCGAAGCAAGCTGTCAGCACAGAGGCCGATGCGGGGCTCTTACGAACCGCGAGATCATGATCTGAGCTGAAGTCAGACGCTTAACCCACTGAGCCATCCAGGTGCCCCTGATTTTTAAATTTTAAATTTTAAATTTTAAATTATAGACAACCTACTATATAAATGGCACAGCTTCAGATGTTCTGACACGTTACAAATAAACTACAGTAAAAATTTCTTGGAATAGGGGCTAAAAATCCAGGAATGAACAGGATATTTAAGAAGCATGCAGGGCACCTGGGTGGCTCATTCAGTTAAGGGTCCAACTCTTGATTTTGGCTCAGGTCATGATCTCACAGTTCATGGGCTCTGTGCTGACAGCGCAAAGCCTGCATGGGATTCTCTCTCTCCCTCTCTCTGCCCCTCCCCTGCTCTCACTCTCTCTCTCTCTCAAAAATATATTAAAAAAAAAGGGTCATGCATTTCCAGCCATGAATCATTCCACATATACAACAGTTATATACAAATCCATCATTTAAAATTTGACCACAGGAAATTTTAAAATGTAGTGAAGTGGCAAGATAAATCTGTGATTGATAGTAAAGAGTGAAAATACATTTGGATTACAATATCGGAAATAGTTAAATTATGCAGCACTTCTGCAGAAAACACAGTTGTTGTTTTTTTAATTTAGTCAGTGAAACAAAAAATAATATTGATGTCTGAGAAGGGAACAGCAGTTTGCATTCATCAAGAGAACACTTGCCCTTCGAATGGAGCATTTCATGTTCAAGACTCGCATCTATTTATAACAGCCAGGCACATGTCACTACAATAGTTGATTGTACTATGCAGCTGTGTGAGTGCCTCAAGAAGGGCAGCCATGGACAGCCTGCACTTTGATGTTTCCCTTTTTTTGAGATTTAAAATAACATTTAAAAAAACTGCCAACCGGCAAGGTCACAAAATATTTTTGGATGGCACGGGGAATGATTGCAAAGTTGTGGTTCACTTCAGATGCGGCGGTCTGGGGCTCAGCCAACAGCCCAATTGCACAACATCCTGCCAATGCCAACTTCAAAAGTTATTTGCTTCAGAGAGCTCACCAACTCCTCCTTCCCAGTAATAAAACCCCATTCTGTAAGTTTGCAGAGGGTCTCCTCATAGGGAATACCTAAGGGAACAAGGATTCCCTGACCACCTTATTTACAATTGTAACCACAACCGCCAGACCTCTTCGCTGCCCTCACACCACCCCAAAGCCCCTGCCCATCCCTGAATTTTCTCAAAGCACTTACCACTGACACCCTACATATTTTTCTAACATATGTGTCGATTTTCAACTACCTCCTTCTATTATACACGGTTCAGAAAAGGAGGGCTTCGTGTCTGTTGTGTTCTCTGATGGATCTATAGACCTGAGACTCCTGCCTGGCACATAATATTTACAGAGTGCATACTTGGGAAATTACCGAATTTAAATAGCAGAGACAATGGTAGCAGGAAACACATGGGGATACTGATGTCTGATATTAGATTCCAGAATTCGATGCCACCCTCTTCCCCCAACCACACACAAACATACGGGTTTTGTTCATACATTTATGCATGCAAAAAGAAAAAGAGACTTTTAAAATACCCGATTTTCTCAAACTGTGGTAGGATGCAAAGACTAGGACCTCACAGGGTTCAATTCTGAAACAATACTCACTCAAAGCGTGTCTCTGGAGCTCTTAGATCACAGTGCGTCCATCTGACAGACCTTCCTGCTAAAGATGCTAGACATGCAAAGCCCCTGAGCTAATGAAGTGTGGCCCTAATTAAAGATGTAGCTAAAAACTATCATGTCACACAAAACAATACAATACTGTGTACAACAACTCTCAAGGTTTTAGTTTTTTTCAGGGTTTTACAAGAGTGTATCATGAAAACCTATTTTAGGTAAATAAAACTCCCAGTACACCCCCTACCCAGAAACTCTAGAAGGTCAGAAAGAGGCACAGAGCAGAGCCCCAATGGAAGGGGAGAAGGGACACAGGGCAGAGAGGGACAGGAGACCAAGTGGGATCAGGATCAAGGGCTGTTCTGGCAAATTCTGCAAAGCCTTTCTTCCATACAAGGGTCAGCCACACTCGGAAAGCTGGTTCTATTCAGAATTCACAGGCGAAGAAGCCTTTAGAAATGCTTTTGGGAAGGAGCAATTCGCTAGCAGCATAAAGTTGTCATTTCCTCTTTGTCAAAGATGCCTGAGGAGCAACAAAGCTCCGCACCTACAATGGCCACGACTGGTTTACTGAGGACCTGGAGCAAATGGTTTTGAAGCCACCTTCCTAACCGACAGCAAGCAGTGCTTGAAACAGGGAGCTCCCAGTCAGGGCTTGGGAACCCGAGAGTCTTCAGCTAAGAGGGAGCAGGTCAAGTTCCACCAGAGACGGACTGACTGCCAAACTTATGTATTTGCCCCTCGGAGGTCGTCTTCGGAAAGAATCCGTGCATTCCTGAATAATTTCCTCATCGTTAGATCCCAAAACGTTTACAGAATAGCCGCTTCAGGCACAGCCGTTTTCCTACCTGCACAAAAGTTCTGTGGCTACAAAGCAAAATTGAAAGGGGCATTAGTCCTCCCCTGAGTCAAAACCAGCCCTCACTGTAAAAAGCAGTTCTGACCTCAAACTGGGGCTCTCTGGGGGCACCAAGAGGCAGCCTATGACCTGCAGAGGCAGACCCAGAGTCCAACTCATCTCCACATCAGTGTTTTTGATTCACGCTCCGCCGGGAATGTGAGTGTGATGAAGGCCAGAGACATGCAGGTTTCTCAGTATGCGTGTTCAGCATCGGCTCCCAGACAGGCTGGTCACACTCACCGCACCCATGCCCTCCTGCTGCAATCTCTAAAGCCGCCTCACCACGGCACCCACCTCTCAGTGCAGGCCCTGGGCCCCACCAGTGCAAACCGACCAGTGCAAACCGCCAAAGCTCTCCTCCGAAGGCCACGCCTGGTGCCGACACGCGGCTATCCCCACAGAGCTCTGCCCAGGCACTCGGTTCTTCCCGGAAACCCGCACCCAGGAAACCTACCTCAGGCTCATTCTGCTACTATTTTGTGTCCATAGTAGGTTTTGACGGCTACAATAACATCCTTTTTTAATTTTTTTTTAACGTTTATTTATTTTTGAGACGGAGACAGCATGAACAGGGGGAGGGTCAGAGAGAGAGGGAGACACAGAATCGGAAGCAGGCTCCAGGCTCCGAGCTGTGAGCACAGAGCCCAATTTTTTTATCATTAATTTTTCTTATTTAAGTAATTTTTACACCCCACATGGGGCTCAAACTCAGGATCCCTAGATCAAAAGTCACATACTCCAGATTGAGCCAGCTAGGCGCCCGTCCTTTTTTAAAAAAAAAAACCAAAACTGATGCTTACTTTCTCGTTTCAAAGGCAACACACACACACACACACACACACACACACATATGGTTTGTTTTTTTTTTTTGCTGGAAAGGCTGAAAGAGCCGAAAGTGTAGTGTAATAAAAAAATAATGATCAGTAAGTGCAGCCAGAAAGATCAACCCCTCTTCATTTCCTTTCCACAATTTTTTTTAATGAGACCTCTACTGAGATGGACTTCACATACCATACAACATGCCCACTGGAAGTGCAGAATCCAGTGACTTTCAGTGTATTTAAGGAGTTGTGCTACCACTGGTACCATCGATTTACATTTCCAACATCCCAAAAAGATACTCTGCATCCTTCAGTGGTCACTCCGTCGTATCAGCTTGTCTTCTTCTGGGTCTGCCCAGCAGCTGTCCTGTTCTGTTTTCTTCCAAACACCAGCCCCTCTTCCCAATCCACCATCTCCCAGCTAGCGCCACCCCACGCCCAGTAGAAAAGTCCTGACTCCACTCAGTGGAGTTAATAATATCAAAGCTTCTGTGAGCACAGAAGAGGTCCCATTCAAAATTTTCTCTCCCATGTGAAATGTCACTGCTAAGGGTAATAATGATGATGTAATTGACATCATGAGGACAATAACAACAGAGGAAAGCATTTACCGTGTGCTCCAGAGTACCAACCACTGTTCTGTACATTACACAGGGTGTCCCATCACATCATTATTGCAAGCCAGTACAGGAAGGACTACTACCAGCCCCACTGTAGAGATGAAAAAACCAAGGCCCACCAGAACCAAGGTCCCAAGGATTTAGAACAAAGAGACCTAAAATTCGAACCCCAAACAATGTGATGCCAAGCTCATGCCATTAACCCAATACTACACTGCCTCTCCCTTCAGAGAACTCTCTAAAATGCAGTCGAGCCAAAGTGACATCATGGGGGCAAACGACAGATGAGGCACTTGCCTGCAGAGCCTGGGAAAGGATGTGCTATGAGTAGGATAAAGAGCCAGGGAACGAGAACGCAGCACAGAGGAGACTAGACAGGCATGATGCTGTGACAGGTGTGGCCAAACCTGGGTCTCCTTCAAGGGTAAGACTCACACCAGCCTTAGTGTTCTAGCCTCACCAGGAGAGGGGCCCTGGGCTTCAATCAAATGAATTATTGCCAATTAAGTTTGTCTTCTTGAATCAGGGAGCTAAAAGAAGTCTCTGAATTAGAAACCGTGTGGTAAGGGGTAAGGGAATTGTGTGGGGAGAGGACACAACCAAAAATGCAATGATTAAACTTAAGGCTTTCAAGCAATTCACTAAGCTATTAGCAGAGGTTATCTCTAAGGGACGTAAGTGCTTTTCATTTCCACATTCTCTATTAGATACTGGTAAATTTCTACAACAAGCTTATTTACACTACTTAGAAAGTTTTTTAAAAACCCACATAAATGAAGCCTTGAGGGAAGATGCAGACTTTCTGGAATAGTGAGAAGCTTCACAAAACTTCCCTCAAAAAGCAATGTTAAAAATGGACAAATTTGTCAAAACAACCATTTCAGGGCTGGAAATCAGCCAGAGCCATACAACATATTGAGAAGTATTTATTGAAGAAGAACTGCATAAAACAATGGCAGTATGCAGGATGCCAGCCTGGGGTGCTCTCGCCCCTCAGCCCAGCTTGTCCCCCTTATTGTGGTGGTAGATCCACCAGGGCAGGACAAGCCTTGACAACTGGTGGCTCCTCCGCGAGACGGGCTGACTTGATGAGAAGCAGACAGACAAACCCAAGCGCATTGCTGTAAATATCAGTGACCGTGGGCAATTATAGACCAACCCCTTAGTTAGCTTTAGGTTGTAATTCTGGCTGAGGCAAGCAACAAACCAGCAGACAAGTAAAAAAAAACTGACAGGTAGATGCAAAGATTAAGAGAACGATAGTGATGAGCTGCCACATGTCCCTGGAATCCTGGAAGGGTGCACAACTGCAGGAGAGACTGGAGAGGGCCCTGGTTCTCCATTCAACCTGGCTGAAGTGAGACCCAGCACGTGCACAGAGGAGACATAAGAAGGTCTGGCAGAGAGTAAGCCAAGACAGACCTGTAAATAACCTGAACTCTGAATGTGTTCCTCAACCTAAACACAGATCCTCTGCGAAATGGTGAAGCTCTCATGGCCTGAGGTGTTTAAGGAGACCCCTAACCAATCACTAGTGAATCAGTAAGCTCTATTCGTGCTGGGGTGACCCTTAGGATACTGGGCTTAAATATAAAAACAAGGGAAAAACTGAGCAGGATCAGCTGCACACTGCTGGGAAGGCTGACTCTGCAGAACTAATCCAGACAAGGCATAAACAAAAAGGAACAACAACAAACCTGGATTTTGCCAAGGGTGGTCAGAATACAGAGCTGCTACAGCACATGAACTATAATATCCAGTTTAAAAAATAAAATGTGAAACACACAAAGAAACAAAAAAGTATTGGGAACTAGACTCAGGAAAAAGAGCAATACAAACTCTACAGGGGCCCAGATGCTGGATTCACAAAGATGAAAAATAGCTATTATAAATATGGTCAAGGAACTGAAAGAATCCATGTTTAAAGAATAAATGGAAAGCATGATGACAATGACATACCGAATAGAGAATGTCAATAGATTAAAAGTATAAAACTGAATAGACATTCTAGAGTTCAAAAGTACAGAAACTAATGAAAAATTCAGTATAGGGGCACAAGAGCAGACCTGAGATGGCCGAAGAATCTGCAAACTTGAAATTACCCAATCTGATGAAGAAATAAAAAAGAATAAAGAAAAATACACAGATCTCAGAGACATGAGGGATACCATTAGGAATATCAACATGCACATAAAGGAAGTCAAAAGAAGAGAAAAAGAAGCAGAAAAGTATTTGAAAAAAAACCCACAATGGTCCAAACTTCCCATATTCAATTTTAAAAAATTAATCTCGGGGCACCTGGGTAGCTCAGTTGGGCATCCAACTTCGGCTCAGGCCGTGATCTCATGGTTCGTGGGTTCGAGCCCCGCGTCAGGCTCTGTGCTGACAGCTTAGGGCCTGGAGCCAGCTTCGGATTCTGTGTCTCCCCTCTCTCTGCCCCTCCCTCCCCCACTCGCACTGTGTTTGTATGTGTGTGTGTGCATGTGTGTGTGTGTGTGTGTGTGTGCCTCTCTCTCAAAAATAAACATTAAAAAAATTAAAAAATTAATCTTCACATCCAATAAACTTGAAATAAGTTCAACAAACTCTAAGGAAAATTAACATAGATAACTGCTGGACTCCTCACAGTCAAACTGTTGAAAGCCAAGCACAAAGAGATAATCTCAAATGAATCAAGAGAAAAGTGACTCATCATATAAAGGGGAACCACAATAAGATTAGCAGTTGACTTCACATCTGAAATGATAAAAACCAGAAGGCAGTGACAGGACATGTTCAAAGTGCTGAAAGAAAAAAATGGTTAACCAAGAAGTCTATATCCAACAAAACTATATTTCAAAAGGTAAGTAGAAGAGCGCCTGGGTGGCTCAGTTAGTTAAACATGTGACTTTGGCTCAGGTCATGATCTCACCATTCGTAAGTTCAAGCCCCGCCTCGGGCTCTGTGCTGACAGCTCGGAGCCTGGAGCCTGCTTCAGATTCTGTGTCTCCCTCTGTCTCTACCCCTCCCCCACTTGTGCTGTCTCTCTTTCTCTCTCTCAAAAATAAACAAACAAACAAACAAAAAAAGCCTTGAAGGAAGGATGGCCAGGACAAAAGGTAAGTAGAGATAGACATTCCCAGATAAAGAGACTGACATCATCTGTTGCTAGTGGAGCTGCTTTACCAGAAATACGAAAAGAAGCCCTTCAGGCTAACAGGAGAGGACACCAGATGGTAACCTGAATCCACCAAAAAAATTAAGAGCACTAGTAACAGTAATCATATAGGTAAATATAAAAGAGAGTTATAAATACTTTTGTCTCTTCTACAGGTAAATGATTTAAAAGTACATAAAACAGTAACTCTAGACCTTCATTTCGGGACTCATAAGATATGAAGTGGAATATATATAATAATAATACCACAAAGGAGGGAGGAAAGAGAGACCTTTTTTTGGTCTTTGATGCGGTGTTCTGGCTCTTCAAAATACTCTGATCCTAGGAATGCCAGGAGGGAGTGCACCTGTCTACAATATCTGTAGAGTGGGAAGATTTTTCACATCTGATTCTCTCTCTACATATATAAGCTACTTATCTAAAAGAAATAAAGAAAGATAGTTTCCAAGCAGGTAAGGAAGATATTTACTCAAAATAGATGAGGTCTTTTTTTTTTTTTAAGTCCTAAAGCTGCTAACCTTGACTTCAAAAGAGCATCAATAATAACGCTTCAGAAAAGAGACTGCTAGCTGGGAGTTGACAGAATCAAAACAGAATATACCGAATTTCTGGAAAAGTACACTCTATTGGTTAAAATGTCGTTATAACACAAAATGGCATCTTTGTATTTAATATTACTGTGCACTGAATGAACCAAGACATTTAATGGAGAAAAGTTTCTATATTTGATTGGAAATGAGCCAGTATTAATCTAAAGTAGACCATCATGAGATACATACTATAGTCTCTAACCACTAAAAATAGAATTCAAGAAAGAATGTAAAAACTCAACAAATGAATTAAAATAGAACGCTAGAAAATACCTATTTAACACAAAAGACAGTGAGGAGCAACAGAGAGCACAAGGAACCAAAGAAGACATGAGTCAGAGAAAATAAAGAGCAAAATAGTAGATGGAATACAACTGTAACAATAATTTAAGTGGATTAAACACTCTAATAAAGGGCAAAGACTATCAAACTAGGTAACAAATAAGAACAATATCCAACCATATGCTGTGTATACAAGACACAAATAAGAAAAAGATGTACTATGTGAACATAAGCCATAAGAAAATTACAATAGCTCTACTGATATCAGACAAAATAAACTTTAAGATAAAAAAAGTTACCAGAGAAAAAGAGAAAAGTTTTATAATTATAATTCATCAGGAAAATATGACAATTATATACACATAAGCACTTAACACAATACCAAAATACACAAGGCAAAAACCAACAGAACCGAAGGGAGAAACAGACAATTCAAAATAGTATTTGGAGACTTTAATACCCAGTCTCAGTATGATGGAACAACAAGGAGAAAATCACCAAGAATACACAAGGCTTGAACAACACTGTCAACCATTTGACCTAACTGACATCTTGAGAACACTTCCAGCAGCAACGGCAGAATACACGTAACATTTTCCAGGACAGACGATAGGCTAGGCCAAAAAATAACTGTCAATACATTTAAAAGGAGCAAAATAACTTAAAGCATATTCTCTACCACAATGGAAGTAAACTGGAAATCAAGAATACAAAGAAATTTGGGGATCCTCAAATACTTGGAATAGGAAACACTCCTAAATAAGTCAAGAGTCAAAGAGATTGAAATCACAAGGGAACTTAGAAACTACTTCAAACTCAATGGAAATAAAAACACAGCAGATCAAAATTACAGAATACAGCTTTGGAAAGTGCTGAGAGGGAAATTTATAACTTTAAAAGCCTGTAGGAGAAAAAGAAAAATCTCAAGTCAATAATATGAACTTCCACCTTAAGAAACTAGAAAAAGAAGAGTACACTAAATGCAAAACAAGCAGAAGAAGGCGATAATAAATACTAGAGTAGATATTAATGAATTAGAAAAAAATAAAATTGATTAAGACCAAAAGTTCATTCTCTGATCAGGAACAAGGCAAGGATGTCCACTCATATCACTTCTAGTCAATTCTATACTGGAGTTCCTAGCCACTATAATATGAAAGAAAAGAAAAGAATAGAAGATTTAAGAAAAGAAAATTTTAAATGCACAGATTGGAAAGGAAGAAGTAAAACTTCTTTAGTCACAGAAGTGAGTACTCACAGATCCTATATACAGAAAATCCTAAGGAGTCTACCCCGTAAAAATCTAGTATAATAAATAAATTAGGCAAGTTCACAGGATATAAAATCAATATCCAAAAACCAACTGTATTTTTATATACAGGCAACGAACAATCCAAAAAGGAAATTAAGAAACAATTCCATTTACAACAGCATCAAAAGTAATAAATATTTAGGAATAAATCTAATGAAAAGTGCAAAACTGTACACTGAAAAGTACTGAAAAATACTAAAATGTATTGAAAAATATTGAGTTATTAAATAATATCTAAATAAGTAGAAGGAGATAGATACTGTGCTCTTGGATTGGAGGACTCAGTGTTGTTACGATGGTAACTCTCCCCAAACAGAGCTGCAGATTCAACACCAATCCAGGAAGCTTTTTTATAGAAACTGACAAGAACGGCCAATAAGTAGATAATTGTTTGAAGCTGGGTTATGGGCATCTGACAGTTCATTATAACATTCTCTTCACTTTTGTATGTTTGAAATGATCCACAATAATGGATAGTGGGGTTTATTTGTTTGCTAAAAAAAAAAAAAAAAAAAAAAAGTGCTGGAAGAAAGAAAAAAAATGAACAACTAAGGAGAAGCAATTAATTTCAGGCGCTGCCTTAATACTCCTCACTCTTCATCCTCGACCTGTATCACTCACCTATAGGTTAATTCTTGCTGAGTCCACTCTTTGTGCACGTGGCCAGTGCAAAGGTCAGGTGAGGAGGGAAAACGAAGAGACCAAACAGACTGACAAAGGGAACATAAGCGAAAGATCACATGCATTTGCTACAGCCGTTCGTGTGGTCTAATTCATCACCAGGCTTAAAATGTTTGGCAGCTTATAGCAACTCCACAACTGCACATGTCAGTCTCTAATGAACCACGTGCCAGACTGGAAGCTACTAGAGAACCGTTACAAAATGCTCCTCTATTGTTATGACAATTGCACAGTAATTTACTGGGATGTGGGCTAAGTACAAATTAGTGGTACTCTAAGATCAAAGCATCCAGATCTTCAAAGTTGCCATCTTCACTGCCCTACCCCATCCTGTCAGGAACACCTGCACATTCCTTTCACTTTCTATTCCCAAGTGCACACTATAAAGCCCTGGCCAAAAGGGAAAGCAGACCTATTTTAGTTTCCTTCCAAATATTTGGTGCTTTCCAATTTTACTCCTACCTTCCCTAATGGAATAATACTTTACATTTATAAAGTATCATTCATCTCCTCTTAAGACCCTTACCAAACCACCACAACACAGGTAGGGCAGGCGTTAAGTGCAAAGTAATGGCAGAAGTCCAATATCACATGGCAGCATCCAGCCCTCCAGCCCATGACTATTAACAAGTGGGATGTACTTTCCACTTCCTGCTGCTGCCTCTCAAAGCACAGGGGACACTTCCCAAAACAGATAAGGATCCCTGATCTAGGAATGGGTAAGAATGCACCTGAATGGTCTGTGATAGGCAACTTAGCATGGAATCCCCCCAAAAAACTTATAAAGACATAGGACATCCTGAAGTTTTAAAAAAACTTATAAAGACATCCTGAAGTTTTAAATAGCACTAAATAGTTCTAACATATAATACCCCATAAATATTTTGTCTGAAAAAAGCACACTTGGTTTTCTCATTTTGATCTACGACTACAAATGTCCTTCTACTCCTTGACTATGTTTAATTTTCTCTCTCTTCTCCCTAGTCTAGAGCAATAGTTTTACCTTTTAATGATACAGGTCATATGTCCATTAACACTTCCATGAGAACCATGAAAAAGGTGAGTATCACTCTTTAGAATAAATAATTCGTATCAAAACACTTAGCTTTAAAAGACTCCCACTTGGGGCGCCTGGGTGGCTCAGTGTCTGACTTTTGATTTCAGCCCAAGTCATGATCTCATTGTCATGAAATCAAGCCCCAAATTGGGCTCTGTGCTGACAGCATGGAGCCAGCTTGGGATTCTCTCTCTCCTTCTCTCTCTGCCCCTCCCCTGCTTGTGCTCATGCTCTTGGAATAGGACTCTAAAGTGAGTCCTTTAAAGTGAGTCCACTTTCTCTCTAAAGTGAAAAACAAAAGACTCGCACTTGTAAGAGCAATCAGAATTTCAAAAATGCCTAGTGAAACATAACCTTGTCCATGCCAACTTTCTCATTTACATGTAAATCAAAGAAAGGATTTGCTTTTCCAGACATTTCAATTTTCTTTGGATGCAGGAAAGATTCTTTATTATATCAAAGCAAATGCAATTTCACTATTCAATTTCCTTATCTTTTATACAATTAAACTGGAAATCATCATCTGAGACAGAATTAGACAACTTTCTGATGCTCAGCTCTAAGGAAAAAGAGTTTTAAGAACTGAAATGACAACTTTAAAACCATTAGACTAATGGACAGCAGGGAGGGGATGAGAAAAAAATGCATTCCAAGTTAGAAACATGAGCTCCTGCTCTGAGTGTAGGGTTTTTTTTTTTTAAACGAATTTATGAAACAGATTGAAATAATATTCATAACCAACATTATTGCACAAGTATGGTAAAATGCTAATTTTTAAAATCCTTCTTGTACTACGGCTATTTTTGTGTTGGCCAAGCAAGTCACTTCCTCTCTCCAGGCTTCTAACAATGAACATATTCTGACAGCATTATACACACAACTCCACTGTAGACCAAGATGGTTCTGGGTCAAACTCAAGACTTCTGGTTCATATTAGAATAGTTATCAAATTAAGATAGTTCTGGCTCAACTGAGTCATCCTACACAGGCAGCTGAGTCCATTTCAAGGTTAAATGCCTGCTCTGGAGTAACCCTGTGCATCCTGGACAGCTGCATTTTATGCTCTCTTCTAAATAGAACTGGACGCCCAGAGGAGTCCAAAAATCCACACAGCTTCCAGGTGACCTTCAAGAGCAGGTTAAGTTGCGGCCAGAGCTGACCAAGAGGATGGGATGTCTATCATCAGCAGGTGAGAGGTCATCTCCCTAGACATACTCCCCCACTGTGAACTAATGTATGCAAACATTTACTTCGTAAATTTGTTTATCATCACTGAGTCAGCAGAATCACATCTCTGAACCTGTTTCTTCTGGTGGCTGAACTAACTCTACAGTCACACTTTTGGTGAAAAATGGATTCTTTCTTCAGTTAAATTGGCTGGCGGCGGGGGCGGGGGGAAGGTAAACATTTTTTCTTCTTTCACTTTTGGGATTTGAAGGTCTGTCAGAGTTTTTCTGTTTGTGGGGAAAACAAATCTTTGAATACTACGATTTATAATTTAAGCAGTTTAAGAAATGAAAAATGTATGGGGGCGCCTAGGTAGGTCAGTCGGTTAAGCGTCCAACTTCAGCTGAGGTCATAATCTCGCAGTTCATGAGTTTGAGCCCTGCGTCGGGCTCTGTGCTGACAGCATAGGATGTGATACTCTCACACCAAGACAAGTTTACATCCGATCCACACCCAGTATATCATCAGAGTTAATCTGCCTTCATCTTTCCTCACTTTCGTGTCTTTAACACACATTCCCGCCAATTAGGATAACTCATATAATGCTTTTTTAAAAATTAATAGTTCCTTTTTGCTAATAAAAGTAACACCTGTCTGGTGTAAAAAAAAAAAAAAAACTGAAACAAAAAGTATATAAAACTAGGGCGCCTGGGTGGCTGAGTCAGTTAGGTGTCTGACTTCAGCTCAGGTTATGATCTCTTGGTTCGTGGGTTTGAGACCCCATCAGCTCTGCGCTGACAGAAAATTTTTATATTTAAAATTTGTAATATAAAGCTAGAAGTTTTAAGGGGGACTCTCTGAGGGAAGAAAATATATATATATATATATTTATATAAATATATATTAATAAATAATAAATTATTTAAAAATTAAATATATATACAGATACACACACACACACACACACACACACACACACACACCAAAAGCAACAAAAGATTAGAAAGGACCAGAAACCACCACCAGAAACTCCCAACTCTACAAGCATCATAATGGCAATAAATTTGTATCTTTCAATACTCACTCTAAACGTCAACGGACTCAATGCTCGAATCAAAAGACAAAGGGTAGTAGAATGCATCAGAAAACAAGATCCATCTATATGCTGTTTACAAGAGACCCACTTTAGACCTAAAGACACCTTCAGATTGAAAATAAGGGGATGGAGAACCATCTATCATGCTAATGGTCAACAGAAGAATGCCGGAGTAGCCATACTTATATCACACAATCTAGACTTTAAAATAAAGACTGTATCAAGAGATGCAGAAGGGCATTATATCATAATCAAGGGGTCTATCCACAAAGAAGACCTAACAACTGTTAAACATTTATGCGCCAAATGTAGGAGCACCCAAATATACAGATCAATTAACCACCAACATAAAGAAACTCATGGATAGTAATACCATAATAGTAGGAGACTTCAACACCCCACTCACAGCAATAGACAGATCATCTAATCAAAAAATCAACAAGGAAACAATGGCTTTGAATGACACACTGGACCAGATGGACTTAACAGATATATTCAGAACATTCCATCCTAAAGCAACACAATATACATTCTTCTCCAGTGCACATGGAATGTTCTCCAGAATAGACCATATACTGGGACACAAATCAGCCCTAAGTAAGTACAAAAAGATCGAGATCATACCATGCATATTTTCAGACCACAATGCTATGAAACTCGAAATCAACCACAAGAAACAATTTGGAAAGGCAACAAATCCTTGGAGACTGAAGAACATCCTACTAAAGAATGAATGGACTAACCAAGCAGTTAAAGAAGAAATTTAAAAGTATATGGAAGTCAATGAAAATGATAGCACCACAACCCAAAACCTCTGGGACACAGCAAAGGCAGTCATAAGAGGAAAGTATATAGCAATCCAGGCCCTCCTAAAGAAGGAAGAAAGATCTCAGATACACAACCTAAACTTACACCTTCAGGAGCTGGAAAAATAACAGCAAATAAAGCCGAAAACCAGCAGAAGGAAGGAAATAATAAAGATTAGAGCAGAAATTAATGTTATCGAAACAACAACAACAAAAAAAAACAGTAGAACAGATCAATGAAACCAGAATCTGGTTCTTTGAAAGAATTACCAAAATTGATCAACCACTAGCCAGTTTGATCAAGAAGAAAAAGGAAAGGACCCAAACAAGTAAAATCAAGAATGAAAGAGGAGAAATCACAACCAACACAACAGAAATAAAAACAATAATAAGAGAGTATTATGATCAATTATATGCCAATAAAATGGGCAATCTGGAAGAAATGGACAAATTCCTAGAAACATATACACTACCAAAACTGAAATAGGAAGAAATAGAAAATTTGAACAGACCCATAACCAGTAAGGAAATCGAATTAGTAATAAAAAATATGCCAAAAAACAAGAGCACAGGGCCAGATGGCTTTCCAGGGTAATTCTACCAAACATTTAAGGAAGAGTTAACACCTATTCTCTTGAAACTGTTCCAAAAAATAGAAATGAAAGGAAAACTTCCAAACTCTTTCTATGAAGCCAGCATTACCCTGATTCCAAAACCAGACAGTGACCCCACTAAAATGGAGAACTATAGGGGCGCCTGGGTGGCTCAGTTGGTTGAGTATCCGACCTCGGCTCAGGTCATGATCTCGTGGTCTGTGGGTTCGAGCCCCGCTTCGGGCTCTGTGCTGACAGCTCAGAGCCTGGAGCCTGCTTCGGATTCTGTGTCTCCCTCTCTCTCTGCCCCTCTCCCGCTCATGCTTTGTCTCTCTCTCTCTCTCTCTCTCTAAAATAAATAAACATTAAAAAAATTAAAATTAAAAAAAAGGAGAACTATAGACCAATTTCCCTGATGAACATGGATGCAAAAATCCTCAACAAGATGTTAGCCAACCAGATCTAACAAAACATTAAAAAAAGTATTCACCTCGACCAAGTGGGATTTATACCTGGGATGCAGGACTGGTTCAATACCCGCAAAACAATTAACGGGATTCATCACATTAATAAAAGAAAGTACAAGAACCACATGATCCTCTCAACAGATGCAGAGAAAGCATTTGACAAAATACAGCATCCTTTCTTGATAAAAACCCTCAAGAAAGTAGGGATAGAAGGATCATACCTCAAGATGATAAAAGCCATATACAAGCGACCCAACGCTAATATCATCCTCAATGGAAAACAACTGACAGCTTTCCCCCTAAGGTCAGGAACAAGACAGGGATGACCACTCTCACCACTGTTATTCAACACAGTATTGGAAGTCTTAGTCTCTGCAATTAGACAACACAAAAAAATAAAAGGCATCCAAATTGGCCAGGAGGAGGTCAAACTTTCACTCTTCGCAGATGACATGATACTCTATATGGAAAACCCAAAAGATTCCACCAAAAACTGCTAGAAATGATTCATGAATTCAGCAAAGTCGCAGGATATAAAATCAATGCACAGAAATCAGTTGCATTCCCATACACCAACAATGAAGCGACAGAAAGAGAAATCAAGGAATCAATCCCATTTACAGTTGCACCAAAAACCATAAAATACCTAGGAATAAATCAAACCAAAGAGGTCAAAAATCTATACACTGAAAACTACAGAAAGCTGATGAAAGAAATTGAAGAAGACACAAAGAAATGGAAAAACATTCCATGCTCCTGGATAGGAAGAACAAATATTGTGAAAATGTTGATACTACCCAAAGCAATCTACATATTCAACACGATCTCTATCAAAGTAACACCAGCCTTCTTCATAGAGCTAGAACAAAAAATCCTAAAAATTGTATGGAACCAGAAAAGACCCAGAATAGCCAAAGCAATCTTGAAAAAGAAAATCAAAGCAGGAAGCATCACAATCCCAGACTTCGAGCTATACTACAAAGCTGTAATCATCAAGACAGTATGGTACTGGCACAAGAACAGACACTCAGATCAATGGGATAGAATAGAGAACCCAGAAATGGACCCACAAATGTATGGCCAACTAATCTTTGACAAAGCGGGAAAGAATATCCAATGGAATAAAGACACTCTCTTCAGCAAGTGGTGCTGGGAAAACTGGACAGCGACATGCAGAAGAATAAACCTGGACCACTTTCTTACACCAGACACAAAAATAAATTCAAAGTGGATGAAAGACCTCAATGTAAGACAGGAAGCCATCAAAATTCTCGAGGAGAAAGCAGGCAAAAACCTCTTTGATCTTGCCCGCAGCAATTTCTTACTCAACACTTCTCCGGAGGCAAGGGAAACAAATGCAAAAATGAACTACTGGGACCTCATCAAAATAAAAAGCTTATACACAGTGAAGGAAACAATCAGCAAAACTAAAAGGCAACCGACAGAATGGGAGAAGATATTTGCAAATGACATATCAGATAAAGGGTTAATATCCAAAATCTACAAAGAACTTATTAAACTCAACACCCAAAAAACAAATAATCCAGTGAAGAAATGGGCAAAAGACATGAATAGACACTTCTCCAAAGATGACATCCAGATGGCCAACTGACACATGGAAAAATGCTCGACATCACTCATCATCAGGGAAATACAAATCAAAACCACAATGAGATACCACCTTACACCTGTCAGAATGGCTCACATTAACAACTCAGGCAACAACAGATGTTGGTGAGGATGCAGAGAAAGAGGATCTCTTTTACACTGTTGGTGGGAATGCAAGCGGGTGTAGCCACTCTGGAAAACAGTATGGAGTTTCCTCAAAAAACTAAAAATAGAACTACCCTACAACCCAGCAATTGCACTACTAGGCATTTATCCAAGGGATACAGGTGTGCTGTTTCGAAGGGACACATGCACCCCCATGTTTATAGCTGCACTATCAACAATAGCCAAAGTATGGAAAGAGCCCAAATGTCCATCGATGGATGAATGGATAAATAAAATGTGATAGATATATATATATATATAGATATATAGATATATAGATAGATATATAGATATATAGATATATGTATACATACATATACATGCAATGAAGTATTACTCAGCAATCAAAAATAATGAAATCTTGCCATTTGCAACTACGTGGATGGAACTGGAGGATATTATGCTAAGTGAAATTAGTCAGAGAAAGACAAAAATCATATGACTTCACTCATATGAGGACTTCAAGAGACAAAACAGATGACATGAGGGAAGGGAAACAAAAATAATATAAAAACAGGGACAGGGACAAAACAAAAGAGACTCATAAATATGGAGAACAAACTGAGGGTTGCTGGAGGGGTTGTGGTAGGGGGGATGGGCTAAATGGGTAAGGGGCATTAAGGAATCTACTCCTGAAATCAATGCTTCACTATATACTAACTAATTTGGATGTAAATTTTAAAAAATAAAGTTAAATTATAAAAAAATTTTTTTTAATATAAAACTATAAGTTCCTCTAACCACACCCTAATGACAACCACTATCTGTAGATTTATGTACATCCTTTAACGCATTTATCATCAGCTTTACATACATGTACTTTTTTTTTAATCTTTATTTATTTTTAGGAGAGAGAGAAAGAAGGAGAGGCAGAGGCAGACAGAGGGGAAGGCAAAGAATCTGAAGTGGGCTCCGTGCTGACAACAGAGAGCCCGATGGGGGCTTGAACTCACGAACTGCCAGATCATGACCTGAGCCAAAAGAGGACGCTTAACCGACTGAGCCACCCAGGCGTCCCTGTACACATATTCTTAAACACATCTTGTGATGGAAAATGAAATCACGTTTCACATATAGGACACAATCACTTGCTTTTTCCAATTAACAATTAATGATGGCTATTTTGCCCATATTGATATATACAGATCTACCCCTTTCTTACAAATATTGACAAGTATTCTTCTACATGGACAGACCAACTGTAGTTTACACTTGATGGATATTCAAAAGATTTCCAGTTTCCTATTATTATAAGTAAGAAGGTAACTGAGATCCTCCTAAATACCTCTTTGCACACATCTGCAAGTATTTTCATAAAGTCCTAAAAGTAGAATGGCTTTGTCAAATAGTGTATCATGTAAAATGTCTTCCAAATAGGGTTTTACAACTGAGACTCCCAAACACCGAAAGTGTTTCAGAGCACCTGGTTTTCCTGCCCTCTCACAACTACAACCAATCTTTGTCATCTTTGCAAATGAAAGAGATTAAGACTCGTCATGCTTATTTCAATCTGTTCTTTTAGTTATTAGGGAGGTTGTGCATTTAGCTTTCCATGTTACCAGATGTGTGACCCTGGGAAGGTATGAAATCTATCCACGACTCAGCTTCCTTGATTGTAAAATGGAGATAAGAGTAAAGTCTACCTCCTGGGGGAACTGTGAAGATCTCATGAGATAATGCAGCTAGGACTCTCACACAGAGCCTGGCAAACAGGAGGAATTCAACAAAGATTTGTTGAACAATGGGTAAATATAACATTCTATCAGGCAGATTTCCCAGGATTATCTCAGCAACCACCAATGCTGAGAATTTGAACACTGTTCAGTATTTACTGTTATCAGCTGCCCTGCATTCTTTGAGGAAAGTGCTCTTTGGTTTCTCTAGGACCATTTTCTAAGGCTATTCTCCCAGGATTTGAAAAGTGTTACAATTCTTCCTTTTATTCTAGAGGAAAAAAAAACCAACTAGCAACAATATGCACCTATCAAACTTTAAGGTTTTTTTCTAACTTGAAAATTAAAATAAATAAATAAATATAATAAAAATAAAAAATAAAAAGTAAATAATGGTACTTCAAAACTTTCTCATTTGTACTTTAAAACTACTAGTAAGAATATACATTTTCCATATTATTCACTACTTATAGTTTGGAAAATAAGCATTATCAAATATAACTTTCATGCATATGTGTTTCTCCAAATCATAAACCAAGACAACCAACTTCTTTTACAAGCAGTCACTGAAAAATTGAGTATTATATATTTATAAATAAACACATGCATACTTCTTATATGTGACTTTTTTTCTACCAGTGGAAAATAAGATATGAATAAAAGTTTAAAATAATATTATCTGATAAGTCTCATATAATTTCTGAGCTTAACCAAATTTCTCAAAAATAACCAAGAAATTATTTTAAGGAAGCTAGAAAGAACATCACCCCATCTTCATAAAAATTTAAACCAAGAAAAGCCACAAAATCACAACTCTTCCTGAACGCAGCAAAGAACTAAGGCCACAAAGGCAACCAAGTAGCCTGAAGTCCTAGATAACGCCCACATGAGAAGAGAAGAGGCACAAGGGCGTCTCCATATATCGTGGCAGAGCCCACAAGAAAGACATGCTTAGAGTACAAATGGCACCTAGGGGAGCATGTGGACAACATGGATGAACAGACTGAAAGATGGAGCAGAGAGACAAACAGTAAGAAAGAATCAAATGGAAATGACAGTCATAAAAAACACAGTATCAAAGACAGTACTAGAGACTGACTCACGAAGCTCATGTAAGAAGGAATAAAGGTGAAAATAGCTAAGAGAATCTCAGAAGAAAGAAAGAATGTAAAGGTAAAAATATCTGATACTTAATGGCCAGGGATTTTTCAAACATAATTACAGACATCAAACTATAGACTCAAGAGGTATAGAGTACCCCAAATGCAATAAATACCAAAATCATATCACGTCTAAATTGCTGAAAACTGAAGAGAAACCCTCAGAAGATGCTGGGGCAGGGGAAGGAACTACAGACACATGTTACATTCACAGGAACAAAGAGGGGAACCATCAGAAACAACGCAAGCTAGAAGACAATGGTGCGACATCTTTTTTTTTTTTTTTTTTTTTTCTGAGACAGAGAGAGGCAGAGCATGAGCAGGGGAGGGGAAGAGAGAGAGGGAGACACAGAATCCGAACCAGGCTCCAGGCTCTGAGCTGTCAGCACAGAGCCCGACGCAGGGCTCGAACTCACAGACCGTGAGATCATGACCTGAGCCAAAGTCGGACGCTCAACCGACTGAGCCACCCAGGCGCCCCTGGTGCAACATCTTTTAAATACTGAAAGAAAAAGATTCAACACACAAGTCTATGTCCTGAAAAAATGTTTTTTTAAAAATGAATGTGAAGACTTCATTCATATGAGGAATTTAAGATGCAAAAGATGAACACAAGGGAAGGGAAGCAAAAATAATGTAAAAACAGGGAGGGGGACAAAACTTAAATATGGAGAACAAACAGAGGGTTACTGAAGGGGTTGTGGGAGGGGGGATGGGCTAAAGGGTTGTAAGGGGCATTAAGGAATCTACTCCTGAAATCATTGTTGCACTATATGCTAACTAACTTGGATGTACATTTAAAAATTAATTAATTAATTTAAAAATTAAAATTTAAAAAAAATGAACATGAAATTGAGATTTTTTCAAACAAGAGGTGAGAGGATTCATTCCCAGAAGACCCACACCATAAGAAATGTTAAGGGAAGTTCTTCAGTCCAAAGACAATGTGAGAGAGCAGGGGAAGCACCCTGGACAGCAGTGGGGGGTGGTAGGTAGAAGGTTAGGCAGCACATGTCAGGAGGGGACAGGAAGGCCACGAGGCCCCCTGGAGTCAAGGTTCAGGGTTTGCAGGTCCAAGGACTAGCTTGAGATGCAGAATCAGAAGCTCAGAGAGGTGCAGTGACCTCTCTCTCCAAGGCCACACAGTTCATACATGGCTGGGACTGAACTGGAAACCTGGAATGTCCAGATCTAAATCGGTGCCAAGTGAAGTTCCAAAAAACAACAGACAAGAGGAAAAGCTAACAGGCCCCTGGAGCTACCAGCTGCTTGCAAGTGAAACACTGCAAAAGGGGAAGCAGAGAGTAAGGGCCAGGCCCCAGGGGTCTGATGGCCGGAGCGCAGCTGAATGTGCACTGGGTGCTGGGTTTGTTCCGTGTGCTGCTGATGGTGGAGACAGTGTCTCTGGGGCCGGCGGCCCATATCAGCCCCCAGTGTTCAGCCCCAGGTATGAACTGGACCCCCACGGAGGACGTGAGCATCCAGGGTACAGCTCAGTGGCACTAGCACTTTCACACTGCCGTGCAGCTGTCATCACCATCCACCTCCACAACTTTTTGTCTTGCAAAACTGAAACTCTCTCCCAATTAAATAACAACTCCCCATTTCTTCCTCCCCCAGCCCCTACTTTGTGCTTTCTGTCTGTAACTTGACTACTGCAGGTACCTCCTATAAAGAGACAAATCGGCATTTGTCTTGTGGTGAGTGGCTTATTTCACTGAGCATAACGTTCTCCATTACGGTCCCTATGAGGTTCATCCATGCTGTGGCAGGTGGCAGGATTTTCTCCCTTTTAAAGGCTAAATGATAGTCCACTGCATGGATACGCCACATCTGGATTATCCATTCATCCATCAGGGACACATGGGTTGCTTCCAAACCTTTTGGCTATGGCGAACAGTGCTGCTCTGCCTGTGGGTGTGCAAATATCTGAAACCTGGCTTTCTGTTTTTTTGGTATATACCTAGATGTGAATTTACTAGATCATACGGGAATTCTATTTTTTTCCAGTTTTATCGAAACCGAATTGACATTCACCACTGCGAAAGTTTAAGGTGTAGAGCACAATGACTTGACTTACGTATATTGTGAAATGCTGACCACAAGAAGCTTGGTTCACATCCCTCATCTCATATAGATAAAAGAGAAAGAAAGAAAAAAGATAATGTGAGAAATAAACCTAAATCTATGCAAGAAACTAAGAGTTCCCAAAATAGTTTTAAAGGAAGAAAGTACAAAATAAATTAAAATAAATTTTAAAACTCAGTTGATTAGTTACAACCAGCCCCTTTTCAGATACTCAAGAATCACATGTGGCTGGTAGCTACCACACTGTACATCACAGATACGAATATTTCTGAGGCTGCATGAAGTCCAACTGGACAACACCCTGTATAAGGTAATTTGGTGTACAAAGCAAAAATAATAACAATGCATTATAGGGTTTATAACATGTAAAATCAGTATTATGACAATACCATTAAAAATTGCTACAAGGTTCTTTTACAAGAGATAGAAAAGAATATTTGAATGCAGACTGAGATCAGCTAAAGCTGTATACTGTAAGCTTTGGGAAATCACTAAAATAGGTTAGAAAAGGAGATACAACTACTAAATTACTAGAGGAGACAAAAATAGAATCATAAAAAAAAAAAAAAAAAAAAAACAACCTCAATCTAAAAAAAAGAAAAGGAAAAGAAACAACACACAGGGACAGGCAATAATACCCGTTCCCAAAAGCCAGACTATATAGCTAAAAACGCAAAACTTTGGTGTATATAAATTATGCCTCACTAAACCAGTTTTATCTTTTTAAATGTTTATTTATTTTGAGAGAGAAGGGGGGGTGCAGTGAGGGAGAGAGAGAACCATGCTGTCAGCACAGAGCCTGACACAGGGCTCGATCAGTTTTATTGTAAATCAGAGAAAAAAATAACCAAGGAAGTTTGTGCCTTGACAAATTAATTTTGGCACCACAACCCAGGGAGAAGACTTCATACTATTTCACTATATATACAGAATTATTTTGCATTTGGAAAGCACTGGGCTGCCTCACAGACAGCAAAATGCCATGAAATGTGCAAATACAGGTGTCTACGCTGGTGATCACAGTTTATAAGCAGTAAAGCTTATTCAATTTAAGCTCAGATTCGTCTAACCCCAAAGTCCACCCTATATCCACTCAACTAAAGCCAACAGGTTTTTGTACTTGAAGAGTTTATGAACTGAGTCGCAAATGCACTTTAAGAACCAGCTCTTGATAAAACAGGGTAGGGGTCTTACAGGATTCTTTGCCCTGATATTGGCATCAGTAATGTCTGTGTGGTTAGCACTTTGCCAAACACAATGCGTCTGGTGCACTGGTCATCCTAATGGGGTGCCCAGCTGTCAGCTGAACAAACAAGACATAAGATTAGGAAGAGACCAGTCAACGCAGGCACACGTGGGTAATTGTCGTCAGACCTTCACTGGTTGCTGGACAACTCATGTCCCAGACACGGAGGAAAGTGCCCTCCCCACCAGGAGTGGACACTGATCCCCAGCCTCCTGCACCCTCCCTCTTGTCCAGCACGAGAAGAAAATGTAGCAGCAGACTGTCTATAAAGACGAAGATTTAAAAATGACAGAGGAAAGAGAAACGAAATATTTCTTTGTATGAAAACTCTAAAAGGTTTCTTTTTTTGAAACGAACAAAAATTAAACAAAACCATTATTTTTAAAAGTTACTTTATGGGGCACTTGGGTGGCTCAGTCAGTTGAGCATCTGACTCTTGATTTCAGCTCAGGTCATGATTCCAGCGTCATGGGATTGAGGCCTGTGTCAGGCTCTGTGCTCAGTGTGGAGCCTGCTTCAGATTTTATCTGTCTCCCTCTACCCCTCTCCCCTGCTTACGTCTCTCTCTCTCTCTCTCTAAAATTAAAAAAAAAAAAAAAGCTACTCTATGTAGTATATCGACAAAATGGGCTAGAGATCTCACTGCCAATACTGAGAAGCATGTAACACAGGCACTTATTATTTATGTACTTCAAAAAAAAAACCAAAAAGTGATAATATTTTGAGTACTGTTAATACTTTTTACCCCCTTCTTTTAATCCCTAAATTAATATTTTAAGCCCCCGAGGATTATCAATGTATGATAGAAGTGATAAGGGAAAACTGGATGTACTTACAATTTATTCTGCCAGAAGTATCAACTCCAGGAACACCTAAGTGCTGAGTACCTGCTGAGCACCATATGCTGGTGACACTAAAACATCGTCGACTGTGTCCCCATAGCTTACAGTCCAGTTAAGAGGAAAGACCAGGCAACAGGACCTGAATAGAGGTTTAGAATTCGTTCTGTGCAAACACAGAGGTAGGAATCCTGCACTCTGTCTGGGGGCTGAGGAAAGGTTTCACAAAGGAGAAGATACTAGAGCTGGTTCTTAGAAGGTGAGCAGGGGCTCAATGCACATAAATACCTGGCAAATATGAGAGCCTGCCCTATTCAGGAGAAATGTAGTCAGGGTTTTTAGAGCAAGTAACCAACTCTAGAGTCTGGAAAGGTTGGCTCAGTCCCGTCATTTTGAAATGCATTTAAGTGACAGATACCCAGTTAGTGAGGAGAAAAAGAAGGCAGAAAAGCAGTAATTGATGACAAATCAAATGTACAACAGAATCAGAGCCCAGTCCCTTAGGTTCATGCTTGGTTGTTCATCTATAATATCTCTGCTAGAAAAGCTAATCAGAGCCACGAAGAGAAACTGAGAAGTCAAACCCACGATTTATGGTGGCAAATCTATAAACCCTTCCACTTAAAAATTCAATGGAACAAGAGATGTAGACTTTGCATCTTCTCTGTTCAAAGGACAAGAGCTCCCACCGTCCACCTCCCATTCTGTTGGTTGACATCATCTGTCGGGTCACACAGAGGGTGAGTGACACCTCCCGCAGATGAGAAATGTTCCAGCTTTCACCTCTGGGGCTCAAGTGGCATTGTGATAACTGGCAAGAGGTGAGGCACCCTGGGATTTATGAAGAAAATACCTGTATTGGTTACCAAACAATGAGAGGCGCACCCAGTCAGCAGCCACAGTCGCCACGGGCCCTCGATTCACGTGATTACTATAGATGCACTGAAAAACCAAAGAGACATCTGGCAGGAATACCCCCAAAAGATCCAAAGGACAGCGATAATTAAGAACCAGTCTGCTTTCAAGGCACCTGGGTGGCCCAGTCGGTTAAGTCTCCGATTTCAGTTCAGGTCATGATCTCATGGTTTGTGAGTTCGAGCCCCACATCGGGCGCTGTGATGACAGCTCAGAACCTGGAGCCTGCTTTAGATTCTTGAAGCCCTCTCTCTCCCCCTCTCCCACTCGCACTCTGTTTTTCTCTCTCTGAAAAATAAATAAACGTTAAAAATGTATTTTAAAAAATCAGTCTGCTTTCTATATATGCTTTCCATGGCCAACACGCGGACAAGTGGATTTCAATTGGATTACGGGGTATAAAATGGGGCCAAAAGTTACAACTTATTCAGGGGAGTTACACTTTTGTTCAAACTCACTCACATCGGAAATGGCCCAAGATCACAAAGGAACAGAGTAACACAGACTCATTCTGTTCTAGAAAAACAGCACCAAACACAATTCCTAATGCCACCTGAGTACAGGGGAGAAAACATTCTCAAGGGTAGTTTTTGTCTCTGGTCTGCTTATGAGGTCTTTTGGCTTAGGAGAGATCAAACACCTTCCCCAAACTCCTTTAGGAATTAAATGACCGTTTAGCAGCAATGAGGACTTAAGAAATAGGACATCATTTCCTTCATTATGATTATTTCCTGCACTTTATCACCTTTCTTAGGGAGAGAAAATACACACACACACACCCCACAATCATAGTTACTGTAATGCTATTTTTGGCCTTTACATTTCAGTTTAGTGAGAAATGAGATACAAAAACTGAAAAAGGAGGGGCGCCTGGGTGGCTCAGTCGGTTAGGCATCCGGTTCTTGGTTTCTGCTCAGGTCATGATCTCATTGTTCCTGGGTCTGACCCTCACATCAGACTCCACACTGTCAGCGTGGAGCCTGCTTGGGATTTTCTTTCTTTCTTTCTCTCTCTCTCTCTCTCTCTCTCTCTCTCTCCCCCCCCTCCCCTGCTCTAAATAAACTTTTTTTAAAAAGACTTTTGAAAAGGAAAGGATTTTAAATTTATATGATTTTCTATCCAAAAAAAAATCTAAGACTAGCTGACTTAAAAATCAGAACCAAAAAACATTCAATAAAGTGGCCAGTCACACAGAAAAAGAACATTTTCAGCTTTCTAATTTCATACAAAGTTAAACACACCATACACCCAGTAATTCAACTCCTCTGTATTTTACCAGGAGAAATGAAAATATATGTCCACAAAAGACTTTGTGAATGTTCACAGCAGCTGTATTCATAATAGTCAAGGACTGGAAACAACCCAAACATCCACTGCCTGATGAGAGGATTTTTTTTTTTTTTTTTACGGTGAGATGTCCACACAAAGGAATAATACTATTTAGCAATAAACGAACAAGCCACTGACAGGTACAACAACATGGATGCATCTCAAAAGCATTCATTCCAAGGGAAAGAAACAAGCCACCAAAAAGACCACATGCTGTGTGATCTCTAGGACATTCTGAAAAGGGCAGTACTATAGGGACAGAAAGTAAATCAGTGGTCAGCACAAGCTGGGAACGGGAACGGGACCGTCTGCGCTGGGGTGCGAGGGAACCTCTGGAGTAATGACAGTGCACCATCTGTCAAGGGTGGTAGTGACCAGGCGATTGCAAACATCTGTTAAATTCACTGAAGCACGCTCTTAAAATGGGTGGGGTTCCATCATCACGCAAATCATAAAAATGGGCAACTTTCCCACACACCAACAGTAACTGCTACAAAATAAGATGAGACAAGATCCCCTTCACAGTAGCAATGAAAACCAGTAAAACTTAAGAATAAATTTAAGAAATATGTAAGGCCTCATGAAATGTCTACAAAACTTTACTGAGCTACAGAAGAGGGACCTGTATAAATGAAGATCTACCGGCTTGCTGGATGAGAAGACCCAAAACTGTACAGATGTCAAAGTAATCTGTAACCTAAAAGAAACTGAATCAAAACGCCGAAGGGCATTTGTGAGAAAACAGCAAGTCAAACTTTGGTCTGGAAAAATAAATATATAAAAACAGAAAGACAAAATTTAACTTTTCAAATTAATAAAGAAAAGACAAATAGCTCCATTCACAGGTAACTACTAAAAGAAGAAACAATGACAATACACATATGAAAACAGGGTTTGGCCTCACTAGTAATTCATGTGAGCAAAGACAGTTACCAATAAGAATGTCTGTCACATCGTCATAATTTACAGTACTATATTTCATCAAATCTGAGATGCTGCTTGTAAGAAGCGTCACTACTTTTTGTTCTATCAGAAAATGAAAGGAAGTACTGCCAATGGAACTATGACCTTAAATTGTCTGATGCATCCCAATATGAGGGGTGTCTGGAAAATGTACATCTCAGTCTCATGATATATAGTAATACAAAACCGGAAACAACCTAAATTTCCAACAAGGGACATGTCCCAAATAAGTTATAGTATACCCCAATAACAAAATATTACAATCATTTAAAATGATGATATAGGGGCGCCTGGGTGGCGCAGTCGGTTAAGCGTCCGACTTCAGCCAGGTCACGATCTCGCGGTCCCTGAGTTCGAGCCCCGCGTCAGGCTCTGGGCTGATGGCTCGGAGCCTGGAGCCTGTTTCCGATTCTGTGTCTCCCTCTCTCTCTGCCCCTCCCCCGTTCATGCTCTGTCTCTCTCTGTCCCAAAAATAAATAAAAAAACGTTGAAAAATAAAATAAAATAAAATAAATAAAATGATGATATAGATGTATATACAGATATATATATGTTCGTGATCTATTAGGTGAAAAAGGAGATTGTAAAATGGTTTGTTTAATGGGACACCATTCTGTTAAGAGATCATTACTGATCTATATGTGTGCATTGAAAAAGTCTAACAGCCTTGAATCTAAATGTCCCAGTGGCTATCTCTGGGTGGAAAGAGGTTTTTTTTATCTTCTTTTTGCTGGCCTATCTTTTCTGAAGGTGAGATCACAAACATATTTCACTCTTGTAATAAAAAATAAAAATAAGGTGTCTACCCATCTTGTCAGCTGTCTAAATGTAAGTCTTCTAAAGGCACACATTCCTTAAGGCTGCAATATTTACAAGGGGAGGGAATCCCGAAACAGTCTGAAAGCTCAGACAGGAAATGGTTAAACAAAGTATTGTCATTCGCTCCAAGAAGTATTACATTCTCCATACAGATAAAAATATGTGAAATATATGGATGCACAGAAAATCAACAGAAAACAGCAACAGAACATGAAAACACAACTTGACTGACATCAGTTCTAACCAAGAAAAAATTACTGTCTGTCCCTAGGAATATGAAGTTACAGTCCTAAAAAGAAAGGTCAATTAAGGCATCAGCCTTAATTACTCATGTTTCCTTTTCATTACTTTTTCATATAAAATTAGTTTAACAGAGGTGATAAAAAAAAAAAAAACACTTTCCAGAACCACTCAGCATTCTATAGGTCTCTAACACTACTGCCCAAAAACATTCCACGTAGAAACAAATGGCCCACAGAAAGCACTCTGTTCCCCTCCTATCCTCTCTAAACTCCTGTTTACAATTTTGTTTTTCAATAAAACTGTTCTACCAAAAAAAAAAAAAAGGGGGGGGGAGAAATGTCTATACTACAGGGAAATGCAGTAAAAAGTTTAGTTCATCTCTGTGTGTGTGCTCTTCTCTATTTTCTGGTTAAGGAAAACATTTCAAGTGCATAAAAACAAGGAACTAAAATTAGATAGACGAGAAATGAACCTTGACTCATGGTAGGGAAAATGTTATTTTTAAACTGAGAAATATTTATAGGCCTGTGCTTTATGGAGAAGGAAGACAGGCGCGCTAATGTATGTCGATGGAACAGCCTAGGGTAGGGACAGGAGACTTGAGAAGAGAAAATACTTTCACTGCATGTTTATATTCCAGGAACCACTGGCACTTCGCATATTTTCTCTCATGGAATACAAATTAGGACCAATAATTACAGAGTATTTTTGAGGGCTCTATTCATTTAACATTAAAGAAAATGTTGTAAACGGAGCACACCAGACCATGAAACCATCTCTGCCCCCACCTCCAGCTGTCCATAGAACTGGGGACACTCCCCAGCTCTGGAAGAGTGGCTTTTGCTCTAGACAATCATCATCCCTGCAGGACGGCCAACACTTTTCAGAGCTCCAGACCTAAGTTTAAGAAATATGTTTAATGTAAGTGTTTTTAAAAAGACACAGAAGTAAAATCTAAGACACTTAACAGGTGATATTAAGAAATAAATCTTCCAAACCTGTTAAAACCATATTCATCTTGACATTCAGAGCACCACTCAAAAACCCTCAAGAGTGCTTTACCTCCCAACACATCAAGTCTAAATGTCTCCCTTTTGCGTGTTCACACCCATGAGGTCGACATGAGAGCACCTGCAGTGAGCCCCCAGTCCAGTGGGGGAGGAGATCAGCTGTGTCTGCAGGGGTAGGTAGGTAAGAGCTAATGGAACAGTGGAAAGGGCACGAGTCATGTCACTCTGGAGGCTAAGGAGAGCGAAGGGCTGCAGAGAAGCACTGCTGAGCAAACTCAACTGGATGGCGTGTGGATTCTAGGGGGAAAGAACTGCTATGCAAGGTATAAGGGACTGGGTCCATCTTAGAGAACTGGGAAGAGAAATACAAAAGTTGACTGGGTTGCAAGATCCATTTTCACAAGTTTCCCCTTAAGAACAAGCACATAAATTTTCATTTTAAAAATACTGCATGTTTTAACTACAGTCACAGTTTTATTTTTTTTTTTTAATTTTTTCAACGTTTTTTATTTATTTTTGAGACAGAGAGAGACAGAGCATGAACGGGGGAGGGGCAGAGAGAGAGGGAGACACAGAATCGGAAACAGGCTCCAGGCTCCGAGCCATCAGCCCAGAGCCTGATGTGGGGCTCGAACTCACGGACCGTGAGATCGTGACCTGGCTGAAGTCGGACGCTTAACCGACTGCGCCACCCAGGCGCCCCTACAGTCACAGTTTTAATGCTTTGCATCCCTAATACCATTTCCCTTCTTCACGCCCATGCCCCCACCACCCATCCTTTCTGTAGCAGAACCTGATTCTCTCTGGGGGAATCCTCCTTCCACCTATTTAGGAACGAAACCCCCTTGCCATGCGCATGGCCCCGTGGATGGAGCTGGGTAGGTCCAGGCCGATGGGACCTCACTCCCCTTGCCAGAGACTGGTGAGGACATGGCACATAAAATAAGACGCATAAGAGGAAAATGCCCTCTTATTCACTAGACGTCACTGTGAAACCTGGAACGGCAGCAGCCACCTTATGCCATGAGGGAAGACATCCCCCACATAGCATGAATGGCAGAGAACAAAGACAGAAAGCACTGGGGTCCTTGAAAATATCATCAAAATACTGACTTAATCACCCCTGGAACTGCAGTACTTCTTGTCAAGATAATAAATTTCTTTGTTTGTTTGTTTCTTTGGTCTTCATTAATTCTCACACTCTTCCTCTGAAACCATCTTGACTTCATTTGTAAGCATTTCTACATATATTTGCATCCCTTGTAAAACAGGGAGTTTTCTATTTTATGCTGAGGTTTTCTTTTGTATACTTACTTGTCTGGTAACAACTCACCTTCTTCAAGGAAAGCACGCGGTAAGAGCTCTGGCAGTACTCACACAATTCAGGGAAGGCACTCAATCTGGAGGACCTAAGTGCTCCAGTCCCTGGTAAGATGTACTCTCTGTGATTTCCCCATGGCTAAATAAAATACCACGCGCTAAGATCCTGTGCTCCAATACTCCTCCACTTAGGCAATCTTGTAACTACTCATTAGGCCTTCCCAGATATTTTGATATCATGGAGGAAGTGCCCTAGGCAGTAGATATGAATATTCTAGCCACTGGAAAAGCACACCATCTCCCCAAAAGTCAACTGACACACTGGCACCTAGTTTATACATCAGTCCCATAATTAGCACGAATCAGTCCTCCAAATACATACCAAAGCACACTGAGCTACAACTCACATACCATAAACCATAAATTCATCCATTTATAGTATACAATTCAGTGATTTCCTAGGAAATACACAGAGTTGTGCAACATCACCACAATCAATTTCAGAGCATTTTCATTGTCTCAAATAAGAAACCCCACATCCATTAGCACTCACTCTCCATTTTCTCTCCATCTCCCCAGCCCTAGGCAACCCTCATTTACCTTCTGTTGCTATGAATTTACCTGTTCTGGACACTTGACACGGAATCATTTAACACGTGGCCTTTTGTGACTGGCTTCTTGTGCTTAGCATTAAGTTTTCAAGGTTCACCCAGGTTGTGGCATGAATCAGTACTTCCTTCCTTTCTAAGGCTCAACAATATTCCTCTGTATGGAGAGACCACATTTTGATCTATTGATCTGTTCAGCACAGGATGGACATTTGGGTCGTCTCCACCTTATGGCCATTACGAGTAACGCTGCTGTGAACACTCACGCACAGGTTTTTGTGCGGACCTATGTTTTCCATTCTTCTGGGTGTACACCTGGAAGGGGACTGCTAGGTCACTTGGGAACTTTGTGTTTAATGTTTCAAGGAGCCACCAAGCTCTTTCCCACAGCCTGTCGTCACTCAACGTTCCCACCAGCACACAGGGGTAGTCTGGGAGGTTTTGGAGACAAGGATTACAGTTTGTTTGTCCTCATATCCTTAATCTTCAGTAGGTACTCAAAAACTCACTTTTCTCCTCTTCTTCCCTCATGTCCCTCTGTGGTTGGACCACTTCCTCTGCCCTAAAGGAGGAATACTGTTTTTCTGACTAGAAACTCACTTTTCTTCTCTTCTTCCCTAAAAAGTACTGACACTTGGTGACACTGACAAGTTTACATACTCTTTCTTGTTTTAACTACATAAAAACAAATAAAAATGAACTATGAACCGATGACCATGTTTGGGAGTTGAGCTCTTTCAGTGGCCAATGTTTTTTTAGAAAAATGTTCTATATTAAGGACGCATTGTGGGAACACTACTGGCTGTGGACACTATCCCACATCCCCGTGTTCTAAGGATAGCTAACAAGCGGAGTGTGTCCCAGACGGGCACAAGGGGCTCATGGGCTCACTCGACCCCACAGAAACCAGAGGGGAAGACTAATTTTACCATGCTGTATTTAGACAGTCTGAAATTCACTTGAACAAGACAGTTCCTAGAGCTGTTTGGGGTTGTGGGTTTTTTTGTTTTTTTGTTTTTTTTGGTCAATATTTAAATAGTAAAAAAATTTTTTAAGCTTGCCCTAGATACCAACTATTTATCTAACACACAATTCCAAAGTTGCCAAGTCCAACACCAGCCTGAAGGGGACAGCCAAAATCCATATGTTTATCAGAAAGAAAAGGTCTCTAAACATGTCCTATCTACATTATAATTTTATCTTGATCACAATACCATTGTAAATTACAGTGAACAAAGTCATTATTTCAAGCAAGATATATAATGCATAGTATTACCTATTACCAGCTTGACTCTATGAAGAGAGCCTTTCAGAACTTGGAAAATGCTTTTGGAAACATCTGACTGGTAGATGTAACTTTTTACAGGGTCCTTCTGAGGAGTTTCTCATTTTAAAAAGTGGTACAGGTTTTGTCAAAAAGTTAAACACATAGTTATCACATGGCCCACCTCCACTCCTAGACAAATGCCCAAAAGAATTAAAAACATGTAGTAAAAAAAAAAAAAAAAAAAATGTGTACATGAATGTTCACAGTAGCACGACTCTCAATAGTCGAAAGGTAGAATCGGCCCAAATGTCTATCACCCGATGAACAGATAAACAAAATGTGGTCTATCCATACAACAGAATCTTTTTCAGCCATAAAAGAATGAAGCTCCAATATATGCTGCAACATGGAGGAAACCTGAAAACATGCTAAGTGAAAGAAGCCAGATACAAAAGGTCACATATTGTATGAATCACTCATGTAAGATACCCAGCACAGGCCAATGCATAGAGACAGATTAGTGATTGTCAGGTGCTGGGAGGAGGCAGGGATGGTCAATGACTGCTCATGGACACAGGGCTTTCTTTTTGGGTGCTAAAAATGTGATGGTTGTGCATCACTGTGAATGTACTAAATGCCACTGAATTATTAACTTTAAGATGGTTAATTTTGTTAATTTTATGTTATATAAATTTCACATCAATTTTAAAAAGTGAACAGAGCATCAGGAAACTGCAGGATAAAAGCAAGGGGAGGGGTGAGACTTTACAAAGTTCTAGATACGGCACAAGAAGCCCATCGTAGGCCAGTGTCAGAGGAAGTTTATGAAATCAATCAAGACAGCGCTACCAGGCCTGCAGTTTAGACTGGGAGGCAGGTTAGGTTTAGATAAATCCCAAGTCCCCCACCCAAGGATTTTTCAGACAATCTGACAAAGACTAACATAAGAAATGTGGCCCCCGCCCCCAGAGTTCAGGCACTGAACTAGCAGCTCCTGATTCCCCGTGAACTGAATACTTGACGTGTGAAAAAACATTTTCCTTTATCAACAAAAGGTGTAAAGAGGGAATTCAAGTATTGCATTCATGGTCTTGAATCTCTCAACATCTACTCAGAAAGATGAATGCACCTTTGCCCCTCAATACAAAATCACTAGTATCAGTGGCCATATCCTCACCTCACTTTACTTTTCTGTGCTGCCCCACCACTACAGGACACCGTCCGGCTTCTTGTCTACTCATTTTTATGGTCTCCCTTACTGTGATCACACTGTGCTTCACACCCATGGCCTGGGAGAGGCTAAGATCGGGGCTCCAAGAAATACATATAAAGCACAGGTGAGTGACAAAAATGAGTTCTCTCTAGATATGAGGGAAGTCTGCCTCTGACCTCTTCCTGGAATCACAGTGGGGGCCTCTGAGCTCCTGCTGCTAGCACATGCTAGGTATGCAGTTTCGTCATTATAGGGCTCGTGCTCCCACTGTGCTCCCACTTCTCACACCTGATTATGGGAGAACACTGATTACATGGGTTTCAGTGCTGATGAAGACACATTTGGGAGGTGCCTGGGTGGCTCAGTTAAGCATCCAACTTCGGCTCAGGTCGTGATCTCATTGTTCGTGAGTTTGAGCCTGCACTGGGCTCTGTGCTGACAGCAGACAGCCCACAGGAGATCCTCCTTCCCCCTCTCTCTGTGCCCCTCCCCCACTTGTTCTCTCTCACTCACGCATTCTCTCTAAAAAAAAAAAAAGTAATAACAACATGTTTGGGAGGAAGTAGGGCAAAAGCCAACATTTGCTAAACACCTAGCATGTGCCAAGTGCTCTTACATGCATTATCTCATTTAATCCCCTCATTTAACTGAAACTCTTCAGATTAGGCAACTTGATCCCCCCAAGAGAAAACCGATACTCAGGCTGCCATTTATTAAGTAACTACATATTAATTACTTTAAAAATCAGGGGCACCCGGGTGACTCAGTCAGTTAAGCGTCAGACTTCAGCTCAGGTCATGATCTCGCGGTTCGCGGGTTCGAGCCCCGCATCAGGCTCTGTGCTGACAGCTCAGAGCCTGGAGCCTGCTTCGAATTCTGTGTCTCCCTCTCTCTCTGCCCCTCCCCTGCTCACACTCTGTCTCTCTCACTCTCTCTCAAAAATAAACATTAAAAAATTTTTTTTTTAAATTAAGAGCTGACAATACATATTCCTAAGAAACGAAACCACTTTAATTTTTAATCTAAAAGAACAGCCTTACCAAACTGCAAGGCCAATGAGTTGGCAGATGTGTCCACATAACCTGTGCAGTGGGGAGCAGAGCACAGACCCGGCTGAGTACCCACTGGGCAGTGTGGCACCTGGCCAGCCCCTTCAGGAAGAACAAATCTCCCCAGAATAAAAAACAACAAGTAGCTAGCATTGCTCAGTGCCAGACTACTAAAATTCCTGAGATGAAAATCTATGCATGCCTTCAGCTTAAACAAAAGATGAAGAAATGTAGCCTATTCTTCCTTGGCAGGTATATTAAAAAACACACAAAAATCTCTATACAGTCACTCTTACCGTAATTCCCATTTTCTATTTCCACATGCTCAAAAGAAATACTTGGGTCTTGTGGAAAACATGCTCTGTTTACAAAGACACAAATTTGATTCAAATCTCCCTTTCTCCTCCCCTTTAAGAAATGTGCTAAAAATAACTGTCATAACATCTTACTTATCCTGAATTCACTACCTAGCAACTTATTCAGAATATATAGCTGACAACCAAAAAATTTCACGGAGACCTAATTCTTAGTCCTTTTAATCAAACTGTATCTGTGGGGTTAATAAGCTTGGTTATTTGGGTTTATGTAATAAAGTAAAAAACGGAAGCAAAGCTGTTACCGAAAGGCATACTACACTAATGGCTACTGACAGTAAGGAAGCAAGCAAAAAAATTATTTTAAAACATAAGAACTAGAAAAATAGAGCAATCTCAGTTTATCTAAAATAAAGCAAAAATCCCTATTTTTATAGGGAAATTGCTATATCACTAAAAGCTGAATAACAGGTAATAAAAATAAGTCATCAAGAAAATTAAGTTTTATTTGACATATTTCATTTTTATCAAGGTAAGAAAGTATTTTTATACATTTCAGAAATGTAAAACCAAATGTTCAATCAGGTTTAAAGAGGAGAAGTCTGACTGACCAAAGGAGAAAATCCTCAGCTCTTCGGAAAAACCTGACCATCCAGAAAGACTTGCTCTGATACCTATATCTAACAACATGCCCAACGAGGCTGGTTTCATATTCAACCATATGCTTCCCCTAAAGCTGTCCGCTAGGGATCTGGATAGGAGGAAAGGAAAGGATCAGAGAATTTAATATTTTATCAGCCTGGATCAAGCTTAGAAAGGAGGATAGCTGTTTTAAAACAAAACTAACTGTGTGAAACATTTATATTAAATTACAATTCAGCATCCAATCTCATCTAATTATGCCTTCCAGGAAAACTTATAAACATCAGTGAAAATAGAAAGACTTAATTTGGTCAAGGTATGTTATTAAATAATAAGAGATTTTTTTTTTTTAATCCTCTCGACTCATTTTCAAACAATCAGCCTATCAGTTTCAAAACAGAAGAGTTTTTCTATCAACTGGTGAACGGACAAATACAATATGGTCTATCCACACGGTAGAATATTCCAGGACCATGAAAATGCTGACAAACACTAACACCTGCTACAGGGCTGCATATTGTAGGATTCATTCACACGGTATGCACACAATGAGCCAATCTACAGACACAGGAGGGAGGAGACTGGCTGCCAGGGGCCAGTGGGGTTTAGTGGAAGTGGGGAGTGAATGCTGAAGAGCATAGGGTTTCTTTTCAGGGTGATAAAAATGTTTTAAAGTTGATTGTATTAATGCATAGATCTGTGAATATACTAAGGATCACCGAATTATAGGCTTTAAACGAATAAATTGTATGGTACGTGAATTATATCTCAAGAAAAAAAAAGCTGTTATTAAAAAAAGAAAAGAAAAACTTAAAATCATCCACTCTGGTTCACATTCCTCGTTCAGGAAAGTTCCACACACCGCTGCAATGCTGCCGAAAGAAACAGAAACCTTAGTGCAAACTGGAATACCTCCAGGGGAGTGTATGGAATTGGAAATTTAATAGCAACTAAATAAAGTAACATCATGACTGGGGCCATTAAAGCAAACATTTCCATGTGAACTTCAAATGGCAGAGGGACAAAGTTGGTATCTTAGAATCATCGGCTCTGAAAGTGCTCATGATCACAGTTTTCTTTGAAGAGCCAGAAGGAACACAGAGTTAATGAAGTTATTCCGGCTGTGAAATGTATGTCAGAGACAAAAAAAAGAAATTTTCTGTTTGTATGGCCGTTGTAAGAGTTCTGACCTTCTGCAGTTACTTACACACTGAGTCAGTCACTTCAGTCCTAGAAAACATGTGACTCCAACAGGCTGTGAATAACACTTTCTCTAAGAGAAGCTACAGTTTCACAAGGTGGGTCTTTGTTGGGGTGAAATTCTCTCTCAGGTCGGATGACATATGTACCCAAGGACAACACTGTCTGTCAGGACAAAGTAGAGTGTTTTTCCTTTTCCAGTTTGTTTCACCAGCCACAGACATCACAGCAAATATTATATTACTTTCCGTGAGCTGCTTTGCTATTCTTAAGAAAGGATAAGAAAACCATTCAAAATCTTTTATAAATCCCTTATAATTAAATCGAGGGGTTTTCTTTTATCACTGGTGGCTTCTAATTTCTAATTACAAGGTCTAAGGTAGACATTTTCTAGGTACATTAATTTTTGGACTACTAGACTCATGCTATACAAGCAGTAAATATATAGGATTCTGGCGCACTAAATAAACAGTCAGCAGGTCAAGGAACTCACCATCAGGAGCAAGTGAGTCTTTTATTAACGGAATAATCAGTAAGAGCATTATTAAATTCGATATTTGTGCTGTTCTACTAGTGGAAAAACTTGCCAAAACACTGAAGTTAATTTTATTGGCAACTAACCTTCCAATCTCTCTCCAAAATAATGTTCAAACAGGAATTAAAGCATATTTTTCAAAAATTTAATAACTGCACATTTTCTCCAAGCCATTTCAAAAGGGTTTGTCAAATTTTCACAATCAAGTGGGGTTCCTCTAATGATGATATTCTGCTTTCTGTTTGTTATATAAGTAATGTGATTCAAAAAAACCACATGTAAATTATACTCCTGTAACTCAACTTTATATGTAAAGCAAGTAAAGAATCCTCTAGACTCTCACACCTGCCCTGCAATTTAGCGGTTCTGTAAATCTGAGTTTCCGTATGCTAGATTTGTCTAAATGAGGGCTCATAGTTTCAACAAATGGATGAAGAAGAAACGTCTTCGAATTAAGAATGAGTACTATTTCCCAATCATGTGAGAAGCTGAGGTTCTCTGAGCGAATGGTGGGGTTCTAGTTCAAATTTCATGTTTGACAAATATGAGGAAACAGAACAAGAAAGTATTTAGTTAGTGGAGAAAAATATCTTAAGACGAAAAGCTAATTCCCCCCAATTTTAGACAGCTCATTCACAAAACAAAAATTAACATTAATGACCATAAGAAGCATTTTCTCATGGGGAAAAGAACTTAGTATGAAATTACAGAATACAATGCAATCTGCACTTTGAATGTTAACACTCAATAGGGTAAAACTCACTGAACCAATGAGCAATAGACTATTTTACTTAAAATGTCAAAGCCTTAATGGTTTATTGTATTTTAATATCCATATACAAGAAAATAAATCACATGCATATGGGTTTTCTTCCTCTCTACAAACTAAGTGGCAAAAAGCTGAAGTTAATATTTCCCAAACAATTCAAACATGAATATAAAATGATTCAAAAGCTGCTTTCAGTAGCACATTTTTCTGTGGAAGGAAAAAAAATGAATTTAATAGCATTACATAAAAATCCTGGAAATTATGCACAAAGACTGTCCTGGAGCTTTGCCAAAAGAAGGATATGGTGGTTTTTCATGTGCATACATGATAATCAAATAAGAATTATAAACAGCTACAGTATTATTAAAGATAAATACACTTCTTGAAATCTCCATTTTAAAAAGCTTAAAAATGATTGCCTAAACTAAGCCATTCAACCCCACATTTCCTGGGCCCTAAATAAACACTGGGGTTTCAGTGACCTGAGTTCCTGCCCTACGGCCCAGCTGCCCTACCCAGCAGCCTTGCTGCCAGCACCCTGGAGCCCTCAGTCCTGAGACTGTCTGCTCTCCCAGCACCCTGGGTCACATTCCCAGGCCCTGCCCTGTGCATGGGCAGCTCTCCCTCTGTCTCCTTGCCTAGGTCCTTTCAAGACTCTACCTGTGCCTCTATTTCATAAACCACTCAACCATTCCTTAAAAAGCAGTCACTGCCTTCCCTCTACATTCTGGTCTGTTCTGTGTGGATGTCTGGGGTTTCGCACACAAGAGAGTGCCCACATGCAGAGCGTAAGTAGTTGTAGTTTTCATTCATTCATTCATTCATTCATTCATTCATTGTCAGTCAATAACAAATATTATTGAGCATCTACTATACGCCAGGCTATGTTCCCAGGGCTAGGAATACAGTAGAAAAGAAAACATCTCACGGTTCATGAGTTTGACCCCCGCGTCAGGCTCTGTGCTGACAGCTCAGAGCCTGGAGCTTGCTTCAGATTCTGTGTCTCCCTCTCTTTCTGCACCATCCCCTTGCACTCTCTCTCTGTCTCTCAAAAATCGGGGCGCCTGGGTGGCGCAGTCGGTTAAGCGTCCGACTTCAGCCAGGTCACGATCTCGCGGTCCGTGAGTTCGAGCCCCGCGTCAGGCTCTGGGCTGATGGCTCGGAGCCTGGAGCCTGTTTCCGATGATTCTGTGTCTCCCTCTCTCTCTGCCCCTCCCCTGTTCATGCTCTGTCTCTCTCTGTCCCAAAAATAAAAAATAAAAAACGTTGAAAAAAAAAATTAAAAAAAAAAATTAATAAATAAACGTTTACAAAAAAATTTTTTTAAAGAAAAAAAAATAAAACATGGGGAAAATCCTGCTCTCAACACATTCTAGTGGGATGAAAACAGATCATAAATAAATAAATAAATAAATAAATAAGTGAGTAAGTAAGTCAGTCAGTCAAATACACATAATGCAAGATAGGGGAATGGCAGGGCAGTAATTCCAGGAAGCACTATTCAGAACAAGGTTCCGGGGCGCCTGGGTGGCTCAGGTGGTTAAGTGTTGGACTTTGACTCAGGTCATGAGCTCATGGTTCATGAGTTCAAGCCCCTCATCAGGCTCTGTGTGGACAGCTCAGAGCCCAGAACCTGCTTTGGATTCTGTGTCTCCCTCTCTCTCTGCCCTCCCCTACTTGTGCTCTCTTTCTGTCAAAAATAAATAAACATTTTAAAAAACGTTTTTTAAAAGAACAAGGTTCCCATGAAGGGAATGCCTAGAGTTGAGCCTTCTGGAACCTTCCACAGCTGTGCTGGGGGCTGGAGCTTGCTGGGCTGGGGGCACTCTTCAGTTTGCAGTCTACCTTTTGGTTTAGGATTCCTTGATCTCTACTTATCCACATTCACAGGCACCTGATCCTCGACAGGCATGTAGTGGGAGGATATAGTACAAAGAAATGCTGCATTGGTGTATAATTCTCAATTGTGAGAATGCAAATTAAAGCTTCCAAAGAGCTTGAGGCAGCACGAACCATTTCTTCTTCAGTGCTGTTTCTTCATATAAACACATATATACTATTAATTTTCTTTTCAAAAAAGGAGAGGGAAAACGTTAGCTCAGTCTGTCAGAATAAACCTGTAAGACACACGAATTAATGAGATTTCAGCACCTATAATTTCTCTACTCCTTAAAAATGTTACTAAACGTGTAAGAAACCTATCAAAGACTACTGGGTCGTATGAAAAGGACTCAGAGGCAACTTGAAAGAGCTCCCATGGGCCCAAGATGGGACAATTTGAGCATCAAAAATGATCTCTGCAACAGAGTGAAATATATCAAAAAAGCTACAACCTAAAAATGTATAGGGATTCTTGAAATAAGCCATTGGTCACCTTTGGAAGATGTTAAGAAACCAACTCAGTCTGAAAACTCCATCATGGGAAAGAAGGAAGCAAATAAAATATAAACCAGTAAACATACGCAGTTCCCACGATATGAAGATTTCGTGGCAGTTAAGATAACAACGTACATGGGAACACCGGGAACTGGGAAGGGCCACACAAAGGTACGGTTGTTTTTCTGCCGTTGCTCCCGCTAAGAAAATTACCCCCACTTTCACCAGCTAACGTATGTAATCTCTGCTGAGCATCACCAGGTGCCAAGTACTTTTTTCAACATCATCGTGTCCGTCACTGCTCACCACAACCCTACCAAGTGGGCACTAGTGTTTTTCGATACAGCCCTTTGGGTCACAACACCGGCTCCACCACTTAGCAGCTCGTTCTAGCTGTGTGGCTACCCCACATTACTTCATCTCTGTGCTTCGGCTCCCTCACCCACACGACGGAAATGTAAGTGTCTGGACTTCTCAGCCCCATTCGTAACTCGATAAGTAAGTCCAGTGTATATCTGCTCAGGTGATAATTTGATTAACGTCTACTTTCCCTCTTAGGCTGTGTGCCCGGAGAGAGCAGAGGGCTCTATCTGCAGAACCTGGTCCAGGAACTCAATTGATATTTACTGAATAACTACATGAGTTTATAGTAGAATATGGGAGACCTGAATAACCTCCAGTTCAAACTTCAGCCAGTATCTCCAGAGTCACACAGCTGAAGATTTCCCCATAATTCCTCAACTATCAAGGGCCACATCATCTTAAGTACCCCTAAACTCTGGGGACCAGAAGCAGCCCAAGAACAACACCGCCTGAACGCCCTGGGGTTTTCAGTAACGAAGTTGCCAAACTTGGCAGCTACAGTTTAACGAGGGCAAGCTATCAGTGTTTTGTATTTTGGACACTTGCCCTTTTGAATTCAAGAAACCGACACAATCCCAGTCCCTCGTGTGTTTTGGGTTTCAGTACCAAATTATACAAGATGTGCACCAAACAGAGTGTAGGAAAAAAGAAACACCCTTGAGTACAGTATAAAATGTGACTCACGCAGGCAGAGGAGTTGGTTATTATTTCCTGAACGGTTGTTGTGATTGTGTGAGAGTCACTGTGCTAACAAGTGCTTTCCTTGAATCAGCTCCTTTGATTCTCCCAATAACCCTCCGACAGAGGTAGCAGCATTCCTGCAAATTGGAGTCCCTACACAGCTTGCCCAAGGTTCCTCAGTTCAGAAATCACAAAACTGAGAACTGAATGCAAAAAGGTCAGAAACCAAAATCTACACAATCACCCAGTACACTATACTGCCAAAGGGTAAGGAAGCCCCACAAAAAAAGTTGAAAGACCAAAAACAAAGCCGATGGTCTTCATCGTGAGCCCTAAAATGCCAGCAACAAAAATGTGTCAGAGTCACAGAGGATTTTTTTGAGAAAAAACATCAAGGTATGAACTAAAGTCATTTGGTCCTCTCACAATAAACGTGCCACATTTACCACAACTCCAGTCTGAGTGGTTGCACATGCATGAGAACACGTGTTTGGGTAGCACGTACAAAATCCTCAGGTTTCCTATCTTACAGCTTAGGGAAGCAGTTCCCAAAGTGTTTCTGCACACCCCCAGAGGTCTCTGAAACCTTTGCAGGGCACCTGTGGGGTCAAAACTGTTCCCATAACAAAACCAGTACTTCATTTGCCTTTTTCAGTGTTGGCACTGGCACCGATGGCACAAAAGCAATTGTGGGTGAAACCGTGGGGACTCAAGGCAGCCGTACCAGACCGTGCATGGTGCCAGTGTGTTCTTCACTACCACGCACTCGAACAAGGGGGGAAAAAATACTCGGTTTCACCTAAGAAGGTCCTTTGATGATGCAGTAAAAATGCAGAATTGTGTTAAATCTCAACCTTGCAGGACTGACAAAACGGGACGCGCGGCCACAGCACCGCCGCGGCACACACAAGTGCAACGGCGTCAAGAAGGGCACCCTGCAGCTGCCTGGGCTGCTTTTTGGATGGAACGTCATTTCTACTTGACCTACAAACTGTGGTCACTCAGACTAGCGTATCTAGCAGACTGTTCCTGAAAAATGAACAAAATGAGTCTGTCGCTTCAAGGAAAACAGCTGACAGTATTTGCTGCTGGTGACAAAATTCAAACTTTCAAGTGAAAACGAGGACTAGAAAGCTCCTCTGTGACACTGGGAAGTCAGCACCTTCCCGTATTTAAAGACTTTGCCTAGGCCAACATTTGGAAGACCTGAGTAACTCAAGAAACCAATATTTTCCAAATGACCAATGCATTATGTTACAAAATCATGCCTGGGTAAATATTCATTCCAAAATAAGTGGGGTCTCGGGGCACCTGGCTAGCTCAGTCAGTAGAACGTGTGACTCTCAATCTCAGGGTCGTGAGGTCAAGCCCCACGTTGGGTGTAGAGCCTACTTAAAAAAGAAAAAAAAAATGAGGTTTTAAGAGCACACCAAAAAACTGACCAATAGGATTTCAGATTCCATTTTGTAACTAACCTTTAAGAAACAACCACTTATTGGGTGTTGGTGCAGAGTCAAAGAAAAATATCCACAATTACCTAAAAAGGCTATTAAAACCTTCCTCTGTTACCCAACTAGGTATCTCTGTGAAGTCAGACTTTCTACACTTTCTCCAACTTACTGCAAATCAATGCTAAAGTAGTTAAGACAATCCAGCTGACGCACTTAAAAATGGTTAAACTGGTAAATTTTTAATGTGTATTTTAACAGTTTTTTTTTACGTCAGCAGTTTCTTATTAACCTGGACATTTCTTTTTTTTTTTTTTTTTTAATTTTTTTTAATGTTTATTTATTTTTGAGACAGAGACAGACCATGAACAGGGGAGGGGCAGATAGAGAGGGAGACACAGAATCTGAAGCAGGCTCTAGGCTCCAAGCTGTCAGCACAGAGCCTGACGTGGGGCTTGAACTCACGGACCGTGAGACCATGACCCGAGCCAAAGTCGGATGCTTAACAGACTGAGCCACCCAGGCGCCCCTAACCTAGACATTTCTTAATGGCAAAAATGTAAAACTACCACTCTTCTCACCAAATTTCTCTGACTTTGAAAATATAGTTAAATTGTTGGATCACTATAATGTATGTCCCAAAGTAAAAAAACATGGTACGTTAACTATACTGAAATTTAAAATAAAAATTTTTTAAAAGTTCTATTTTTGAACATGTAATTTTTTTTTAAGTTTACTTATTTAGAGAGAGACAGAGTAGGACGAGAGTCACTATGCACTATGCTAACAAGTCCTTTCCTTGAAATGCTCAGGGGGCAGAGAGAGGACAAAGGGAGAATCCCAAGCAGGTTCCCCGCATTCAGTGCACAGAGCCCAACATGTGGCTCAAACTCGCGAAACCATGAGAACACAACGTAAACCACAATCAAGAGTCCAACACTTAACCGACTGAGCCACCCAGGAGACCTGAACTACAACTGGTTTTATAAAAATGTTATTTATATTAACATACGATGGGTATAATGGATTACTGTTTTGAATTAAGGGAAGGTTCTCTTACACATCTCAGTTTGTTTCAATTTCTAATATGATAAATATCAATAAGGCACATAAACAAGCCCTCTTTAGTTTCTCCAGTAATTTTTAGGGGTGTAGAGGGGTCCTGCAACCAAACGATGGGCTGACAGGCTCATAAGGTGGTTACAGCAGATCCTGCTCATCGCAGTCCCAGAACCCACCCCCCTAGCAAAGCTGCTCCTATCCCTCACTCCCTTTCAGGTTCTGCTACTGCCACATCAGCACCAGTCTTTGGGGGACTGACCTTCCAGCCTATTCTAAGGACATAAGCTCTCTCCTTACCTCAGCAGAGCATGCGAGGCATTTTCTTACGAGCATAATACAGCAAGTGTTGGAGAAAACAACAAAAACCTGATTTACAAGACCAACCGAGTTTTACAAAGTACAATTTCGCTAAAGCTGACCCAAGGTTGGCCACAGGTTGGCTTGGCTGGTACAGTCTACCAGGGCATGAATAAGACTGACGAATGTCATTGCCTTATCCAGCCTTCCTAGGGGAAGACCACCCTTGCCCTTGGCCCATTCCTCTGTCTGTGGTAGTCCCAGTGAATCTGGGAGGCACTCGGTTCCCTCACCTTCTGCATTAACATCTTAGCCTGGCCAGTCTAGAACTCACGTGGCAGTGCCCTTCCTTTTTGAAAAATTCTCACCTCCTTATAAAATTCCCTCCAAGGATGCTAGTTCCTGCTGGGGAAGAAAGGTCTTTAAGTGTCTCATACGCAAAGTACAAATGATGCCATGAGTCACATGGATGAGGAGCCTCTCAGTCTGGCTCTTTTCATGGTCAGCAGACTCTTATCACCACCAGGAGAGGGGACCTGTGGAATTCTAATGATTAATGATCACTGTCTTATAAAAATCCCAACAGAAATACTGATAGTGAACTCACCAACCAAAAGAGGAAAATTTAGGCACATGCACACATGATAGGAAATTCACTGTTTTCTTTCACTGCTGTAATTATTCTTCCACAGAAAAATACACAGGTGACCTTGACCAGTAGGTAGAAACACAATCATTATTTGAACCAGGCTGGCTAGTAGAGAACTCTGAAATTTCTTCACTTATGCTATTTGCTTGTTTTTAATTTTCCCCTTAGTTCATTCTATCTGAAAAGATTACCCTCCTTCCTTCTTCATTCCACCTACCATTCACCAAACCATATCCTTAACTTTCTTTGCCAAAGGCTAATTCTGTTCAAAAGCTGGTCCTCAGAATTAACAGCTGTGTGCTCTTTGCTGGAATGCACAAAATATGGCCTGAAGGAGCCTGAATAAATTGTCACCGGGGGCTGCCTGAGCATCAACTCCACAGGTGTTGGTTGCCTCCAATCCTGGATGTCAAGCCAAATTTTCTGCCCCATCTTATCTCTGCCACTTGCTATCCAAGAGCCTAGGTTTCAACGCGCACAAGACAGCCCGCTCTAGGGTGCAGGTGAGCACAGGCTTTCTCGTGGACGTGACTTAAGAGTAGGCACTGAGCTGTCAGCTCCAGGCTAGCTCTACAAGTGGCAAGGGTGCAAGCTGAGGTGGGAACAAGCTGTCCAAGCCGTCAGGCAAAACAAGCAGTGCACCTGAGCAAGCAAACTGCACCTAAAACTGGCACCTGGCTCTCACATGCCAGTGGGCAGGGAGCTAGGGGCCCAGACTGCCAGTGTGGGCTAGCCGTGGGCAAAGGCTAAAAGCAGAGTGCCTCAGCGCCACCCCTCCCCCATCAATTTGAGGAATGGTCCCGGCAGGAGGCCAGACAAGAACTCTTCGAAGTGCTACCTATTAGCACTTGGGGAAGGTCTTGGTCACTGGCGCCAGTGGGGAATTATCTGCTCGAATGCTCATCAACAGATCTCTCCCCCAGCTGCTCCATGAGCCTCGAAAGTTGGCTTGGGAGGAAAGTCTTGTTTTATTTCTGCATCTAACCACGTGAAAGCTACCGGACACTCCCTTTGTAAAAACATGATCTGTCAATCTGGAGGACTGAGCGCCCCGTTTTATCTTCCTAATATTTCAGAAGGGAAAATCAGACATTGTAGACATCTTCTGACAGTTTCACCTTCTGTATTTGTGATTCTCTATGACAGGAAAAAACAGCAGTTCCAGAGAATCAATCCTCCTCATCCTTTTGGCTCGTGGCCCTCGGCAGAACAGAACAGCCAGCACCCCTTTGGGCCCAGTGGTTTGTCCCAGATGGTGTGAAAGGATGCATCTTCCTGTCACTTTGTACCACACTATTTCATCTTGTCTTTAATAATAACTGTCTCTCACTTTTTGGATCATTTCCAAAATCCTATTCCTGTGCTGAAAATTCTTTCAACCTTCTCTCTCAGTGACTGGCCACCCTGTCTAAAAGTACACACACACACACACACACACACACACACACACACACACCCCATATCCTCCTTTTCACTTTATGTGTTTTCCTTAAAACTTAACACGAAAGAAATGTTTTACTTATTTGCTTACTGTATGACTGCCCCGTTAGAACAGAAGCACCAGGAGGGCAGGAATTTTTGTCTGTTTTGTTCACTGCTGTATCCCCAGCACCTAGAACTGTGCCCAGCACAAAATAACTTATTTGTTGAATGAATGAACATGCCAGGGATTCCTGGCCTGTTTCATATTCTACAACTCAATTTTTCATTCTCCATTCATTCCACAGAAACTTCAAAGGTCTCACTCATTTCTGACTCCAAACAGTCTCCAGGTCAACTCCAGAAACCTGAAAGGCCACTTCCCATTCAAATAATCCAGACTCTCATCTCCTAAATTGTCTGTTTAAAATGTTCTACCAAGTTCATCCTATTAACTGAACATATCTGTTCACCACCTCCATTGCCACTGTCACTACCTTGGTTAAGGCTACTATCCACCCTGCCTGGGACCTACTGAAACAACGCCGTAATCTCCCATCTCATACCTTCCAACCTATATTCCCTAGAACTGAAAGAGTAAGCTTTCTAAACTTGCAAATTAGATCACCTAAACCTCCTACCTAAAGCCTACCAGTGGCTCCCCTTGACCTACAGGATCGAATACACACTCCTTCCCATGTGACCCAAAGCCTTCCTTGTCCTAACGAACTACTGTACTTACAAATGCTCAACCCACCAAGAAACACAATCCTAAGCCTTTGCCCATGCCACTCCCACTCCACCGAATGTTCTTTTATCCACCTGGAGAGCCACCGCTCGGTCTCAAGCCCCACCTCAGTAGGTACACCTCCACATAGTGCACACTCTATATTTAGAACTGTAAGCTTCCTGAGGTCAGGAACTATCGTGACTCCATCTGTGCATCCACAGCATGGGACGTAAGAGCACGAAGAGTTTCAAGGAGTGGATATGCAGAAATAATCAAAGTCCACCCTTCCACAAACCCTTTCAGATAAATTACAGACCAGGAGCTACTTTTCACACTGCTAGTTTTGGAGTGCCCCATTCACCGATGTTCATTTCTACAGAATCCTCTACTGGGGATTTTTAACCCCATTATAAAAACAGGGGAGCAGAGGTAAAGGTTAATGCCCAACATTGTAGAGAAAATATCTGCCACAAACTACAAGACAGGCTAAAAGAAATGTATTTGGGGTGCCTGGATGGCTCAGTCGGTTAAGCGTCTGACTTTGGCTCAGGTCATGATCTCTCGGCTCACAGTTTCGAGTCCCACCTCGGGCTCTGTGCTGACAGCTCAGAGCCTGGAGCCTGCTTCAAGTGTTGTGTCTCCCCCTCTCTCTGCTCCTCCCCCATTCATGCTCTCTGTCTCTCTCTGTCTCTCAAAAATAAAGTATAAATAAATAAATAAATAAATAAATAAGAAATTGTATTTTATTTATTTTATTTTGTTTAAAAATAAGAGGCGAGCATGAACGTAGTCCCCCACTACCACAAATTATGCAGTCAAGTTTCCCACATTTGCGGAAATCGAAGGGGTCAGCACATCCGGAGTGCAATGGGTAACTCTCATCCTGGAAAAACCAACTTCATGATCATGGTATCTCCCCTGTCAGCTAAGTATAGAAATTTTAAATATATAACCTTAACCTCATATATAAAAAAGGTTTTCTACAAACCGTGCTATCTTCTCAATTTAGCACATTTGTACAATGACAGGAGAACACTACAACTTCAAAAACAGACAGGAAGTTGTGTAGACATCCTATATTACTGGAGTCCTGTCCACAAAGGTTTCCAAAATGAGCTGAATAAAACAAAAATCATGGTCTCAGGGAAACAGTTAGAGGAGGGAATACCATATGAAAATATCACTGTTTTAACTAAGCCTTCTATCTTTCCCTACCTCCCATCCAGGAGTAAAACTTTTCCCTATAGATGTACAGTGTACAGAAATTGAAAGAAAAAAATTAATTTACCAAATTTACACTAGTTGAAGTTAAAAAAATTCAAGAAACCCATTCTACCATTTTTTGAGACCCTTGACTTATAAATTGAAAATAAAATTACCCATAAATTAACAAAAATGAGTACTGCCAAAAAGTCAAAGACTTGGCGGCCTCCAGACATACTTAATGATGACATCTGTTTTTATTTTTGATATTTAAGTAATAACACTGTTCAAACTACCACTTACAAAACTGCTATCGTTTTCATAATGTTGTACAGCACAACTCCATTCCCTGGAATCTGTCCCACAGCCCCAGAGGACAGAGCCTGCAACACTCAGACCCTAAAGATGTCCAAGCGTCGAGCAGGGATTACATCCACACCGCACTCCACCGGCATCTTTAGACTCTGAGAGCGGGAATCCTCTCCTACAGGGAAAGACAACTGCCATGGCAGAATCTCTCAGGTAAACTGAAAAGTAGGGTCTAATCTCATCAGTGTAGGTAACATTGAGAGCTCTCTAGACAAGAGGGAATCATCAGGTGAAAATATTTCTCTAGCATACCGATAAATTCTTCAACTCCTACAAAATTAATAGAATAAAGAAAAGTCAGAAGGATAAAGCACTCTTGCCAGTTTACAAGGGAATGACATGGAGAACTCTAATCACAAGCAGAGAAAGAAAACCACCTACTGTCTCTGATTGACACTATTACTTCTCCCATCTCTGACTTGAGCTGTTACATCTCCCAAGGACTCTTTCCTGGAGCTTTTTACTGCGTGATCACGCAACGTGTGGGCATCACAACACAAGAAGCTTTACACATTTCGTCTTTTAAAAAATCAATGTTATTTTCTCCACATACTTCCAAAATACGGGTTCTCCACAGCCCAGAGATCTTAGTAAAACATAAAGACTGTTTAAAAAAGGGAGGTGGGGGCGCCTGGGTGGCTCAGTCGGCTAAGCGTCCGACTTCAGCTCAGGTCACGATCTCGCGGTCCGTGAGTTTGAGCCCCGCATCGGGCTCTGTGCTGACCGCTCAGAGCCTGGAGCCTGTTTCGGATTCTGTGTCTCCCTCTCTCTCTGACCCTCCCCCGTTCATGCTCTGTCTCTCTCTGTCTCAAAATAAATAAACGTTAAAAAAAATTTTTTTTAATTAAATTGAATTAAATTAAATTAAAAAAAGAAAGAAATAAAAAAGGGAGGTGGATGTGGGAGTTAGGTGTTTCGAATCCTCACTTTCGGTCCCACTTGCTTATAAATCACTTCCCAGGTGTAAACAAAATTTTTGTCCTATGTGAAGATAATAAAAATTAAAAAGCCCATTGAAAATAACAAGAATAGCAGTAAAAGCTTCAGACAGAGACAGGGACCAGGTACAAATCGGGAGGGGTTGGGGATGGCGGGGTTCTAAACACGGCTCTGGGCGTATTTGTAAAATGCTGTGGTCTATATGGTAAGACAAACACCATGATCAAAATGAAAGTTGAAGGGTGAAAATACATTTTTTAAAATGAGACTAAGGCAAAAGCAGTGTGCACTTGGGGGGCGGGGTATATAATTCTATCTAATTCTCAAGAGTCATGCAGGGCTAGGCCAACTTCCTTATTCCAGCAAAGTGAGGCCTCAAGGCGAGAAAGGTTTTATTCTTCACATCTTACACGTTTTGAAGGGATTGGGAGGCAATCAATGAACACAGACAATCTATTAAAGTACTTCCAAGTTCGGTCTGCTTTAGGGCTCCGAGAGCCTCTTACACTCATAGGACCTGCCCGCACAATTTCAGAAACAGTAACAGCTGACTGGCAGGATACCCATTTCCAAAGTTGTCCTCCCTCCTAAAGGTCTCATCTAGGTCAGCACTGCCACAGTGTGAACAGATCTGTGATATTTGACTCACCAGAGGAAAAGTCTCACCAGCCCTGAGATGCCCCCATGGTGAGGTGTCCTGAGACAACTGATCTGCCTCCAGATACTGACACTAGAAAAAGATTGCTTGGTTTTTATTTTCCCCAACACAAACAGGACCGGGAAGGAAGAGGACAAGGGAAAGAAACGCACATACCTTTCAGCTGATCAGCAACAACGCTCTGGCCGAGCCGTTCAGTCACCCTCCCGTCTTCCATTTCGTACCGATCATCTAGGTATTTTGCAGTGGCCTCAGAAATGTGAACCTTGCCAGCAACTCCCAGCTGCTCCATGAGATTGGCCAAGTTCACATCATTGGACCACACATCGAATTTGAACCTCCTCATGCCCAAAATGCCACACAAGACGGTCCCCGTGTGAACCCCGACACGCATGTTCACCATCTCTTTCTTCTCCTGGCAGAACTGCTCGATGGCTCTGATCATGCCCAAGCCCATCTCAATGCAGCAGTAGGCATGGTCAGCCCGGGGCTCTGGACACCCTGCCACGCAATAGTAGCAGTCTCCCAGGGTGCTGATTTTCTCACACTTGGTCTCTTCACACAACCGGTCAAAGCGACCGAACAGATCGTTGAGGAGACCCACCAGGGCGTGAGCGGACTTATTGGCACTCATCTTGGTGAAGCCCACGATATCTGCAAATAAAATACTGACTTCATCGATCTGCTGCATTTTAAAAGGGCGGAACGCTATAGGGGCTTTCTGTATGGAAGACTTTTTCTTCCTGTTCTTGGGGCTGGAGGTGGCGTGCCTTTTGACAGAATTCTCGCTCTCCTCATCCCCCTGTTTCATCAAGTCATCAGCTATGATTCTTGGCATCACAGAATGAATCATCCTCTCTTTCAGGGCTTTTTCCACTTCCAGATCCTTTCCGTGCATAATTGACTGTCCCACCTTGAGAAAGGTGCTCCTGGATCTCACCTGGGACATGATGAAGAGGTGGATCCCAATGGCGTGAATGCAGACGTGGAGCAGGGCTCTGCTCAGCAGCTCCCAGTGTGGGGCCCCTGCTTCGGGTGGGGGAAAGCAGTCTTTGTCTCGGAAGTGATAGCCAAAGGTCTCAAAGAGAACAGAATAGGCCACTCCCAAACACAAGCTCAAGTACAAAGGTAAGTGCATGACGGTGTAGAGCAAAAAGAGCACTTCGATGCACATGGAAAAGCTCCCCACTTGAGACAAACAAGTGTCCGTGGGCTTGGTGGCGAGGGTGTGATTGGAGCTGTCAACACGTCCTGAGAGAGGCGTCAGAACCTGAAACTGGGCAGCCAGGGTCAGGGCAAACACCAGGAGGGTGAGAACCAGAGAGGTCCACACGTAATGCCGGGCATACACCTTGGTGAAGGTAAACAGAAAAAAGCCCCCACACACGACGAGGAAGCACAGAGCAGGGGCTACCATGACAATCAGGCGGGACCGCATGTGGACCCCAAAATAGATGCTCCACAGAAGGCAGGCGAAGCCGATGTAGAAGAGCGCATACCGGAAGCGGCGCCGGGTCTGCGGGAAGCAGCGCTCCATGCAAGCCTCCTCCAGGTTCACCGAGTCGAACTTGGGGTCCCACCACCGGCTGGAGGCCCTCTCGAACAGCTGGGGCAGCTTCTTCTGCCTGCGCAGGCGGCCTCCAGCGCCCACTCTCCGGGGGACGCCCGCCGAGTCCCCAGAGCTGCTACAGCTGGAGGAGATGCTGTACTTGCAGTGCTTGGGGTGGCTGTTGGAGGACAGCTGCTTGGGGTTGATTTTGACCCTCACGCTGTTGCTGTCTCCGCTGGAGTCACAGCTCACCTCCGTGCTGTGGTGCTGCAGCAGCTGCTGGTGGGGCGGGGAAGCCATGTTGCCGAGCGCTCAGGACCTTCCCGGCCGGGGTCACCGGTACCTGTCGGCGAGACGACCAGAGTTACACCGGCATTTATCCCTACACGGGCACACACTCCCCTGAAGGCCACGAGCTCTGCCAGCGTGCTCGGTGGTGGCCCCGGCGGTCTCCTCGGAGAGGCACCATATGCTCACAAAAACTGCGGCTAACGTCTAACCGGGGCTCGCACCGTCCCGCCCCGAGGCTGCCCGCAACACTCGGGGAGGACCCGGCAGCGCCGGGCCGGCGGGGCGGCGGCGCCCCCCGAGCCCCCCGCGCCGCCCGCCCCGCGCACTCGCCTGCTCCGACCGCCGCGGCCCCGGACGCG